>NW_024884822.1:3634395-3764812 GCF_019232065.1 Centrocercus urophasianus | reverse complement strand
ATGTAGGCTTAATTAATACTTAAACAAGAACACACAACTTTTTTTTTTTTTTTTTTTTTTTTTTTTTTTTATACAGGAAGCTATAGCACATTCTGCAGGCCTGTTAGATGAGACACTTCATTTTCTTTTTTTCTTTGTTTTTATATATGTGTTTCTAACTTCAGCAGGATTTATCCCCTTGATTTAATCTTGGACAAAAACTGGGATATAAATAAGAGACCAGCTAGGATAACTTTTTCAACGTTACACCGTGTTACTTCTGTCACTTGAAATAGCTTCATAATACACATTCAATGTTTCATTCAATAGAAGCTTCTTTTCTTCTAAAAGCATAGGGGTTCCAGTCCGCTTTCACAGCTGTTTTGTTGCGTTGAATGTTCACTGCTGGCAAAATACAGTGTATATCCAGCTGTCTTTCTGTATTTAAAATCTATTTTTGCTTACATCTTTATTTTTTTCCATGTGGAATTTCTTGGTCTATTTTCTGAATTGATTTCCTAGTCCTCTTCTCCATCACCTTGTTTTCTTTTTCATCATTATTACCAAGACCCACGTTTATCTGAAAGTCAGAACATGACACAAATTTTAATCTGCATGGGAGTGAAATGCTTCATGTTGCCAAATGAATTATTTTTATCTATGTTAAGAGCACACTTAAATTTGTCAGTAGCATTATGGTCACTGAATTAGTTGAGTCTGTGAAGCAGCATTGTATGCATGGAAATAAAACTCTGCACACACAAGAGCTATTTCTTAAAATCTTAAGATCTGACCAGATAATTACTACTCAGTTACTACTCAGAAAAGCAGGAGTCAATTCTGCTGCTAAACTAGAAATATTTCTTTGTCAGTCTGTCAGGTGTTGACCTCAACGTATTTACTACACTCTTTTGTGGCCCCTTACCCTTAGTGTACGTTGATGAATGCATTATCATTGGCCCTTCTGTATTTTTTATTGCATAAAGTAGTGAATAAAAAGTACGTGAACAGAGAGAGGGATTACTGTTCTAGTCCTTGAAAATGCTGCTCCTCTTACTTTGACAGAAGCTCTTATTATTCCTCTATACTGTGTCATTTCCTACTACATCATGCCTCATTTGTCTGAGCAATGCAAGCACTGTGCTGTTTCATATATTATATGTTGAACGATAACAAAAAAGAAGTGTAGGTTATCAAAATGAATAATCTCTGTTAATAGTTAGAGATTGTATAATTACAACTGATGTGCTAGCTGTGTGTACAAAGGTTGACTTCTGAACTCTTTCTTCCCCAGACCAACGAAACTATGGTTTCCTCTCAATGGAAGTTGCTATGCAAAATGAGAGATTAAAAGCATTAATTTAAAAGGAACGTGGTTTTCTCTGTGAAGAGGTCTCTTTCACAATTCACTCTTCATATGAATAAGAATTGCACACAGCTTTTTTTCCTTAGTCTTTTCTTTTTGTAAAATATCTAACACAGACTCGGAAACTTATTGAATGCAACTTTTACAGTAAAGTTAAAAAGGGGAAACAGATATTTCTTGTGGAGTTTTGGTAAGCCTGTGTAAGCTCTCTCTCTACTGTCAGTAAATGTGAAGCATCAGTTGATATGGAAGAGTGGCTGGAAAGGAAGGGCAGATGTTTCATGTGAATTCCAAAATATGTTTGAGCCTTACGTTTTTCTTCATGTTGGCATGGGTTAGTTGGCTGGATTACTCAGTAAAAGATAAGAACCTAATCCTGATCTCCTTCCTTTATAGTTTTGTACAGTGAAGGAAACATTAGTCTGGCATAAGACAGGTGGACAAACTGTAGAGGGATTTCTTAAGGCATTAGGTGTGGTTTATTATGAACACTAAGACCACATTCCTATTGAATTCATGGACTTGAACTTCGTTTGGATTTAACTTGAAAATTTGGTGAGAAAAGTATTTCAACTGTGATGACAGTGTTTGAATGTTAGCTTTTTCATTCTAGTTTTATAACTGAAGACACTCAGTTGCACTTCCAAAGTGTCTGGATGCCTGTTTACAAGGACCTGAACATGTAGTCAGAGTGCAGACACAGTACTTAAAGTGTAATGGAGTAGCCATTTCATTGGGGGTGGAAAAAAAAAAGACATTTAAGAAAACATTATTATCCCTAACAATTTCATGGTCTACGTAGCAAAGTATGTTGAGGAGAATGAGAGGTTGTTTTGGCATTGTGAAAAAAACACCTGTTGATCATGCATCTCAGTATAGTAGTAGACAGCAACAGGACAGTGTGTCTAATAGGATAAAAATTCTCACTTATGTAGAATTGTCTCATCACAAATATCTAGTGATATCACGCTGCAGGACAGCTCTCATGAAAAGTTGCCTATCTGGCAGGTGATTCACAGGTAGCTATAAACGTGCATGATTTGAAAACAGCAGGCAAACTTCCCCTACAGCAACTTTCCAAAAAAACTGTGCTGGGAATAAACTGCTATTAGAATTGTTTAAAGATGCTGAAAAATTATCATGGATTTTCCTGGTTTTGTTTTGAATCCTTATTAGAGTAGAGTTTTAAAAGAATGCACAAAATAATCTCAGTCTACTCATTAGTAAAAGAAAATGAGAGAAAAAATATTAATGTGTTGTTATAGTTCTGACACTTCTGCTTTGGATAGAACCCAAGTGAATTCTATACTGGTGCAAATGATTTTTGCTTTGTTGTCAGATGGAAAAACTTGCTTGAAATCTGATTTAGTATTTACTTATCGTGGTTTTGAACTACTATTTGTCAGTGATAAAATCTCATTTGATTCTTGCAAGGTGTGCTGTACCTTATGATGCAGAGAGACCAGCCTCTGTTGTTTTTTTTTATTATTTTAATGTGGAATCAACTGTGTCTTGTTTGTTATGGAAATACAAGTGTGTCTTTGAGTCAACAGTTAAGTGTGGCTAATTACTGAAGGGTCAAAGCAATGCCTTATACATAGCAAGTTTTAGTTATGTCTTGTTGTAAATGGAAAAAAATAAGAATGTATACCTATGAAGAAAATTACAGAAGAATAGCAAATAAGTAGCCTAAAACAAATGAAAACTATGGAATGAACTGCTGAAAAAATAAGGTTGCAATAAAAATGACAAAAAATCTTATGTTAAGTTGAAGTAACAATAAATTTTTATACTGTTACAATGAAAATAACAGCACAAAACAAAGGATTTTTTAAAGTAATTCAGATGATGGATACGTTTTTCTTTTTTCTGTCACTGATGTCAAACATAGAAGTGATTAGCTGCTTTCTATTTAGTTTTTAAGAAAAACGCATGCCTGATTCTTCAGTGCTTTAACAGTTTTGAATACGATGCAGATACAGCATCATATATATTTTAATGACTTAATGACAGCAGTGAAGTTGTCAAAACTTAAAGTCCAACAACAACAAAATACGTTTCCCCAATGATGACAGAACTCAGTCTCCAGTTCTGAATGGGATTTTAATCCTTCTGGTTGAAGGATCATTAAGTTTGATTAGCAAATCAAAGAAACCAGTGTTTAAAACAACAGAGGAAATTGTAAGTAAGCAGATAGGATACAGAGAAAAGCCACTTTCTAATGAAATAAAGTGTGTTTGAAGAGGGCGGATAAAGGAAGATTACAACAGAAGAGAGGAGTGGGCGAAATGCAGTGAGTTATGTGAGACCTTGAGGAAAGAGATCAGAGAGGACATTAAAACATAATGTCAACATCATATGGGTTACTCTCAAATGAGAGGACTACGGGAGGATAAGACTCTTTTGATGTGGCAGTACCAGCAGATGTTCTTTGTGAAAGACAATGATTGCGCAGTGTGCAAAGAGAGATCAAAATGGAGCCCCACAGAGTGCTGAGGAATGTCACTAGTGACATTAAGCACATAGCACTAGAGATAATGCAAAGTCTATGATGCTTGCACTAGTAATAGAAGTGAGTTGAGGTATAGCTTCCTTTTCTCCTCTGCTTCCTCTTGCCACTACATAGGGTATAATAAGAAGTGCAGTTACTCAGTTCATAGGACAAAAGCTGGATAAGTAGAACTTGAAAATGCCTCAGAGTAACTCAAAGGATTGGCAAAATACCACTCATCCAGCCACATCAGTTTTTTAGCTTTGAAATGATGATAGGTGATCATAGGTCATGTAGAAAGAGGTGCAGCCTTGTTGAATAAGCAAAATAAATTTCACAGGAAGTGATGTTCCTGAGTATGCCAGCTTCAGAGTTTCTTTGCATACATTTTCAAAGCAAATGAGAGGAACGTAATTTGAAGTGAAGAAATCTGTGTGTAGGGGTGTATTAAGAAAGGCTTTCCCTACTGCAGGACAAAGCAGTAAGCAACTTCTCTGACTAGCATTTATGACTCAGTACAGCCAGACAAGTGTTCTGCAAGGTGATTATTGGATTAAATTGCAAGACAAGAAAAGAATCAGTGGATAAGCTTAAAAAAAGAACAAACAAACAAACAAAAACCTGCAAAATATTTCTGAGTAGCTACCATCTGGCACCCAGGCATCAGACTGCAGTTTGGCATCCAACATTTTTTACTGACTTTCTCCAACCTTCTGTAGGAGAGGAGTGGGAACAAAAATGCTATGAAAATAGTTCCGACAGTTGGAATTTAGTAGGGTTTGTTGTGTATTCAAACCATTATTCTTGAGATAATTTTTTTTTCTCTGCTTCATTGCCACCAATGTTTCCATTGCCACCGTGTTTCACGGTTATTCTCAGCTTGTGGAACCTATGCTTGCTCTTCTAGTCTTTGTCTTGTGAAAAAAGTAGTTTGTGTGTTTATTTTCAGTTTTTTTTCTTGGCATTTTAGGTAAGTTCCTGTATGAGGAAGAGATTTCCTTTATGGTTACCATTAATATATTAATATTTATTAAAAATTAAAACTTGTACAGTATTGTTATAGCCACTGGAGTGTTCAAGAAAGCAGCTTTGTACACAGGGAGTGCACAGAAATGGTCTTCAGTCAAGGAAAAATTACATAGTTCTCTGTGGAGCACAGTCTCTTCATGTTGCCTAGGAGGTGACATCTGGTTGTTGTCTGTAGGCTGGGATATAATTCTGCCTTCACTTGCTCTGGACAAGTTGGTCAAGAAAATTGCTTAGTTCTGTTGACTTTTTGTGGGGGGGGGGGGGGGGGGGGGGTATGGGTGGTGGGAAGTCACTGTGTAGCTCTGTAGTTAGGAACTCAGTGTCACTTTTGAGATGTTAATTCATTTGCAGCCTTGTACAGCCACTGACCAATGGCATTTCTATGTCCTCATGACATTGGCTGCCCTTGCAAAGAGATTTTCTGAAATCCACTGTTCTAGCACTCATAGCAGCTGCAGAAGAGACCTTTTCTGGATGATGCACAACTGACATGTAACAGATGACACCAGAGGATGTCATACAGTGGTGTTTTCAATGCTGCTAGCATTGTTTCAGTGGCAGGTAGAGACGTGAGAATTTCTGAAATAAACAAGGTCACTGCATGAAAGAGGACGATCGTTACCATTCAGATGCCATCCAGCTGAGCTAAAGTGTGGTCACAGCAACTGTAGTAAAGGATCAAGATTTGTGTGTCAAATGCTTTCCTGCTATACAAGCTATGAAGTACTTATTTCACTAAGGTAATAACAATCTTGGATAATTCAGAAGTGTTGCACTCATCCAAAGGGAAGTTTTGCTACAGCATTCTCTGAAAGGCATTTAAAATTACTTCAAAAAAAAGTAAAAAAAGTACTTCATTTCTTGAAATGTTTTCTAAATGATGTTCATAGCAAGATGAGTAAGGGGAAAGCCTCAGCTGTATGTTAAGTTGTTAAAATCCCAATGAAGGTCAAAATTACTTACAGCTTTATTTCAGAGAGGGAGACACTGAGATTTTTGGAGAGAGACATAGTTTATGTATCTGGGTTTATTTACAGACTGCAGAGAACGAAAGGCTGAAACTTCAGCCTTTTGGAGCAGTAATATTTACTTTCAGAGATGTTAGATCATTCTTTCTGAGCACTCTGGGTACCCAGAGCATTGTTGTGCGTTTTGGAGCTTTACTAGGCTCTGCTATACCAATGAAAGCATCCAGTGCCTATTAAATTGCTCAATTTTTCCTTGAGAAGGACATTCCTCTTTTAAGTGGGTGTGCTACTGGAAATTTGGGAGTGGGTAGGGTAGAAGAAACAGTAACATAAGAATGCTGAATATTAACATTTCTTTTCCTCCAATCGCTAGAACTAATTAAATACATAATTCAAGAAGAGCATTTGGACTTCTCTGACTAATTGCACTAGTTAGATACAATTTAGAGAAGGTGCTAAACCCGTAACTCAGCCTGCAGAACCTGCAGCTCTGTGCTAATCAGTATGGAGCTCCTGTTTTCATGAAAGAAAATTCAGGAGAAGCAACTTGTGTATGGCATTCTTAAATGGCAGTAGGGATACGATATAGGTTGTCACCCTTTCAAACTTGTTTACAAGATTTCCTTTTATCACAACTCTTTCAAGTAGCTTTACTTGTAATGTTTATTCAGATTCTTTCATTACCTTGATTTCTGTGTTTATAATAAAATTCGTTTTGAAATTGCAAATAAATCTCACACAGAGAAGAGGAGGATTGCTATTAAATGTGTTAAATTATTGAGTCTCTGTGCGTATGTTTGCAAACCTCATTATGTATTCCAAATTGTCTGAAGCTGTAGAAGACCCCACTGCATATTCTATATAGGATAGAATAGTAAATAATTCCATATAGGACAGAATAGTAAGTAATTCTATATAGGATAGAATAGTAAAACTCAGTATGTTATTGGCTCCTCATTGTTTATATAAGGTTCAGTCTGTCTTTAGCAAGGTACATTTTTGGGTACAGATTCTCTTGTTCACTGCTTTGAGGTGGAGCTGAAGTACTGTACTGAGACTGTGAGCTCTTCTGTGGAATATTTTAACAGGTTGGATAATCATAGAAAAAGAAAAATAGTTGTGTAAGCAAAGGAATCTGAGCATCAAAAGTTTTGGTATGAATTAGTTTAATGGTTATGGTAATTGTTTGCTCAGTTCCAGTTAAGCTAGACTTATTTTCTCAGAATCATTTGCTCTGTCTGCTTGGAAAATAATCAAGTTCCATGTTTCAGACAGTAACAGACAATTCAGTTAAACAATTTATACTCATTTAAATTTTGTGTTAAGTCCCATGTCATAAAATGTAGTAAAATTCAACGGAAGTGACAGAACACCACAGGGCCCTTAAATTTTAAGACATAATGCATTCATTTTAGTATCTGATACTTACAATCAATTCTAATACTGTGGTAATCTGGAACCACGAAAGGAGGCAGAGAGATGATTACAAGATGTGGGTTAGCATCTTGTGAATTTCCTTAGTCCTCTCCCCGCAGTTATGGTTTCTTACAAATGAAAGTTAGTATAGCATCTTATAATTACTTCAAGTTACTGTTTTCCTATTAATATTCATTTGTGACGTGATATTAATGTAGTAAACTTAATTAAAAAAAAAAAGTAATTAATTACATTAATTTGTTTTCATCAGATCTATGTTCTGAATCCATGCCTTGTATCCTGTAAATGTCAAGATTGCAAATAATCTAGTTAGGGAAATATGATTGGATGTGGGATTGCAGTGGTGTTGCAGAGACAATAAGATAGCATAAATAAATAAATATATAGCAACTAATTATCGGGAGTACTACAGCCTTGCTGCCACTGTGGATATTTTACTGTAGAAGGAACAAGTATAAGGAGATGTGTGAATATTTTGCGCAAGTTGAGATGAATTACACACACTTGAGGAGGAAGTGTAAGAACAGCAATGAAGAAGAGACCTAAGATTCCTCCTGTGGAAACTATTGAGGCAATTAATTAACGTGGCTGTGTTTATCTTGTCATCAAATATGTGATGTGTTTGGCAGCCCAAATATATGCTCGGTGGTGATCTTATTGTAGATGTCCATATGCTGACAGAATTTCCCCTGTGGACATGTCTCTAGGCTTTTCCTATATGCCTCATTTACTTTAATTACCCTTTTAATGTCACCTACCCATTGCTAAGACCAAGTATCTTTTTATAATATCTCTTAACACAAAAAATGCATGGAGTTTTTGGCATATGATTGAATGCAAAAAATCAGACTATCTCTAAGGTATAAAAGGATCCAAGACTTATCAAGATCAAGAAAAATACCACCAGCAATCTTGTAAGAGTAATGACTCTCAGATCTTTGCAGAAAAGAATAGAGAAATAAGGTAAATCAAACCAGTGCAATAATAAACTTCTCTGTTTTCTTTCTTTCACCATAGTTTTGTTGTTGTTGATGATGATGATGACAGTGGTGATGTTTGCTTTTGTTATGATGTTCTGATGAACTTTCAAAGGTCTCTCGCTGGAAAAATTTCAAACAGTGTGTCTCCAACCCCAAATGCTATTCTGGACATACTTCTTGGTTGTATTTATGGCATGGTCTCATATCAGAGAATTTGTTACTGTTTTGTATAGATAAGAATACCTTAAAAGCACTGAAAAACTTCATTTTCAGGATAACCTATACTACTTACAACAACTTCTTAATGCAGAGAATTGCAGTTCTGCATTTCTTTGACACAGTTAATTGAATTTACAACATGAAAAATGATTTTACTTAATTTAATTATCGTCCTTTACTGTGGTAGCAAATACAGTAATGTATGATAGTGATATAGGTTTCCTGAAATCTGTCAGCTTTCCTACCAAATATCATTAATCCAGGCTAAAATTCTTTATTAATGCTGTTAAGCAGTCTCTTCTTATCTTCTTTAGGAGTCTGCTATCACTTAGTTGGTTAGCGCATCATGATTTCTGCATCACTTAATGACAATTTAGGTTTTTCTCTGCTGAGATAGAATCATAGGATGAGTTGCGTTGGAAGAGATACCAGGGATCATAGAAGTTCCAGACCCCTGCCAGCGGTCAGGGTTGCCAACTCCCTGATCAAGTACTAGGTCAGATTGCCCAGGGCCCCATTCGTTCTGGCCTTAAATGCTTCCAGGGACGGGGCAACCACAGCCTCTCTGGGCAGTTTGTTCCACCACAAACAGAAGATGTTGTTAATTCTTATGTCATCTTTTCATAAGAACCCTGTTTCCACTGGTCACTGTCTCCACGTTTCTTTGCAACGTGATCATTTAACTTCAGAAATAAAACCTAAGCTCATGCTGTGTTCAGAGTTGGGTGTGTGCTCCAACAGGAAGTAAAAACACTGTTTTCATGTAAAATCTTGTCTAAAAGGTATAGTGTAATAGAAGCGGAATGAAATATAATAATAGAGGTTAGTTATGTTTCAAGGAACATCTACTAACTATTGCTCCCTAGAAGCTGGTAGTTATCAGTGGTTATCAGAGGTAATTCTAAGTATGGCATCCACCCATAAAAGAAAGGCTTTCAGAAATACAAGGGGAATACTAGACTTTGTGTACCATGCATTGTTTTAGAAGTTTTTGGAATATTGTACTCAGCATTGGCCACTTATATTTATTTAAACAAACTAACAGGCAAAGTCTGTGTGATTGTTAAACCAATGGAAGTCTGAACGCTTAGAGAAAGACTAAAGGAACTTAGTCTTTCTTAAATTTAGTAAACTTCTTAAATTTAGTAAACAGAAGTCTGAAAGGGTCATAGGAGTATTTCTTAAGAGCAGATTAATGTGGTTTGGTAGTATGTACGGTTGGACTAGACACTAACATTGGAAGAAAAGCATATGGTATTGCTTTTCACCATATAAATAAATTTCTGATTGTTTGATGGGTATGTGTTCAAATGATCAAGGATTTGTTTGCTAGTCAAGAGTAAACGTTCTTCCATGTTAGCTTGGCAGGAACTGCTACTGGAACATCATATAGAAGCCTTTACCTGGGATAACTTGACCACTCTAAATAATTTGAAAGATGGTGGTCCACTTTTAGCTCTACTGCTATCTTGTGATACCCCATTACATTTTTTTTGACTTCTGCATTGGGCAGCCAGGTGCTTTCAGCTTGTTGTTTTAACATACTTGGAGCTACTTTACAGGGAGTGCAAGGAATGGGAATGTTTTGAGAGCAGCCAGATGACTGGTAAGTCTATTTTTGTGCACAAAAAACTGCAGGTTTGCCAATGATAATATGTTATGGTCGGTCTCACGTTCCTAATCATGTTTATATTTTTACAAAGCACAAGAAAATAATAGCAAAGAAAGTGTAATCAAATTTCAGGAGGTCAAAAGTGGAAGTAGTAAGCCAGTGGTAGAATGGTACCTTACCTTATTGAAGTAACAGTTGCATTTCAGAAAATCATGGCAAGTGTCGCAATGGCTTTCAGTTTAAAACCCTCAAAATTTACACCCCAAGTTTTTTTATGAGAAATTAAGCAACTTGCATGTTTGTTATGTTAAGGAGTAACATTAACTAAGAAAACATTACAGAAAAGCCCATGTAAGAATTCTGTGAGTTCATGTGCATATGTGGCTGAAAGGCCTCTGGGAGAAAGAAGTCTCTACTATATTGTAAGTAGAATTTTGGGAAATGCAAAGTTATGTTCCAGTTGATGTGATTTTAATGTGAATAGAAAGTTACTCAAAATATATCTCAATTTTCTATTTGGAGGCATTTAAAAGCAGCTTATCTCTATTGAGATTATCTCTATTGATCTCTTTTATTGTATGTAATAAATAAAATCTGAATCTACTTATCAATTGAAAATGGCTTACAGTTCTCTTGCTGCGTTTCCTTGACTGTGGTCTCAATCTAATGTTTTAGAAGCTACTATACACTGTAAAAGCTCTTCCAGGCAGCTCAGTTAGTTAGTTAATCTTTATACATAATTTCAAATAACTTGCAGGAAGCTCATGGAATGCTGATTGCATCACAGTTAGCTAAAAACAGTCCAAAATCTCAGTCCATGGATATCCATGGAGTTGTTCAAATAAATGGTGGGTGAAGCTTGTTTGTCAAATGCTGTTTCTTTAACCACAGAATTATTTGTGTTTGTTCAGTTCCTATTACTTTGTGAACTGTAGTGCTAGTGAAGTAATGAAGAAAATCATTCCCTAGATGGCAACATTATTGATTTGATGCATTATTTAGAGAGGGAACGTTGCCATTTGAATAGTTCTCTAATGCACTGAAGTGTTGCCTCTGCTGAAAAGTTTTAATGCCTCCATTTACCTTGGTTTTCATTTGTCAGGTATTTTGTACAGTTTGCCTGCAGTGACTCAAGCCACTACATAAAGTGCAAGCAAAATCTTCCCAGAATGTACAAATTAAAGTTTTCAATCCTTTTGTTCCTCCAATAAATAGCAAAACAATATTTTCTTCTATTTTGAACCAGTATCCACTATGTAATCCATGCCATTGTGACTTCTCTCTTTTTGTTTTCATTTTCATCAAAATGGTTTTGTTTTCTACTTTTCTAGTAGAAAACTAGAAGTAGTGAATATTCTTCTTTTTTCTTCTATTTCCACTGATGTCTTTTCCTGAAAAACACATAATCTTATCTAGATTGTGTTACTATTAATTTTTGTGTTCTATCAGTTCTTCGTGGGAATCCTGCATTCAAGAAGAATCTGATATATTCATACTGTTTTTATAGTGAAAACTGAGATCTAAGTTGATGCACCTTTAAAAAAAACTCTGACATTTGGGTGTTATCCTTTGCCTACAGGTAGTATTGTAAAGAAACGAAATGTTGAACGTTATTTTGTAGACATTATCTGCTACTTACTGTTTCCCTAATCCTTTCACTCTAATTAAGAAATATAATCCTATTTTAATCTTCTGTGGCAATTTTACAGACATATTTCCATGTACATTTAGTACTATATCAGTACTTTATCGTTATTAAACTGGGTTTTGTCTTTTATCTTAAAAAGGTAAAACTAGATAGAGACGATACTGAAAATTCATTCTAATTGTTGCTGAATATGTGTCACCATTTGCCACGTTCTTCTTTTCTAAGAGTAAAAATGCATGAAAGTAATTGCTCTGCTTTGTGGAGCACTGATTGGAGAAAATGATTGCACTTGGCAGATATTTTGTGCTATCCATTGCTTTATGCCACATTTTTAAATCACTGAATAAGATGATTGTAGCTACTACTACCCTCTTTAAAGATAAACCTTTTCACAATAATTTTGCTGTAACATAGTATTGTCAGGACTCGCAATATGCTTTACCTTCATGAGAAAACCTCTCTAATTGGAATCATTGGACCTTGACTTACTTGTCACAGCTATATTCAGGGTGAAGGTGCAATCTTTGAGAAGTCTGATCATGAAAAATTAGACCAGGGCTTCTCTGAATAAAAACATAAGAGGATACATTTATATGCAAGGTCCTTCTGTTTCTGTTCAAATCTTTTTCCTGTTTGCTTTTTTATTTCCTTCTAGTGTTTGAGTACAATGGGCTGTGGGGTGAGATAGGAACAGGCCTGATGGTGTTTCAGCATTGTAACATTACTTATTGCAATTCAGTAATTAAAAAAAATAAATAAACAGCAATCCGCATTCCTTGTTCTGGAAGAGTTGATCAAAATAGTAATCTTAAATTTGGAGACAGGTGGGGGAATTGCAGCTAAAGCCATTGAGCTTAATGAGAATTAGTCATGCATTCTGATTGTTCAGATATTGGATGAGAGACCCGCAAGACGAGTGCTTTTTTCTTAGCTCCTGAAGTCTGGATTATAAATAGAAACAACTCATCTTCTAGTGATTAGTAGACATGTATAGAGTAAATTCATAACAGAGAAACAAGACAATTTTTGTCTGTTAATACTTTATCTTTACATTGCAGCATAACAGCCATGGCTGAGGCACCCTCTTCTGCACTTAATGTTGTTGCTTAGGAATACTGTGTGCAAGTTGTTAATGTTGTACTAAAGTATGAATGGGGAAAAAAGAGAATTAGCCCAACAAGAAGTATGTGAGTTATGCTGTGCTGCATATAAGCACAGTTTTTAGAGTTTAGCTCCGCGAGAGATGGAGGAAGGCTCTATAATAGCTTTGCATGCATTTCAGGGATGTCCATCAGGTTTTCATCCATGTGAAATACAAAATGGCATGAAAGATACAAGATATATAATACATTGATTTAATAATTCAAATTATGGCATCAGTGGTATGCAGGAGAGCTACTGAAGACAGTAGGGAAAACTTCCAGAAATAAGTTGGTGGATTTTTTTTATACATATTGCTATTCCCAGACCTGAAGTCATCTTTAGATTATGTTCCTATATTTGCTGTCTTGAATAAATCTCATCAAAAGCTTTGAAAGCTTTGATTAACCAACTTTTTATGTTTGTGTAAGACTTAACTTTTTTAATTCTGGCAGAATTTTTGGGTAACTTGAGCATATCCCACTCTGAGAAATTTAACATCAGCACATGATAGTGTTAATCCTACTAAGGATAATGTTAAGTCCTTTGTAAGGATAGATTTTCCTTGATTTCTTGGGTGCTTAGGTTACTAGCTAGTGCAAATTGAAATAAATTAGTTGTTGTGATGTAATTACATATGTCATTGCATTTTACATAATATCATGCCCAGAAGGTTGATGTTAGAAGGCCAATTCTGGGGGAAAAAAATAATTGTTCATTAGAAAAGCACTGTTATGCATTGATACCTTGTCAGTGTTGCTTGCATGTCATGGAAATCAGTAGAAATTGAACAGTGACTCTCTAGTGAGTGACTTTAAAAGCTCTGGCTTTGAAAAGTGTGGGTAGTCTACCAAATCATCATTATTATTGAGTTAAAAATTAGTGGCATTTGAAGCAATTAAAAAAGAAAAAAATAGCAACTCAAACAAAAATTTATGACTCGTTGCTTGTGTGCCTAAAACCTCTGCAGATGCACTATGCAACTCTCATATTCTTAAGTAGATTTTTTTTTAATGACAGAACTGAAGGAAATGGAAAAACATAAAATCAAAAAGAAATTACTTGAGATTAAATAGTTCTTGTTGCCAAATCAGCATCACATACAGCTAATGGAAGATATTTTCTACAGACAGATGGGAAACGCAGCTATCCCAGGAGCATAAGTATGAAGTATCTGTTAAGGTTCTTTTTTATACATTTGCATATAAATATAAACATCATTAGCAGGGGCTAATTGCCCTGTAGGAACTAAAATGTAAGCATTAGCATCTTCAGGGCTCTTATTTATTTATTTATTTTAAGCATCTCTAACACCCATCATGTTTGGTACTGCATGGCTGCAACAGATAATTACTACCATTAAGAATCTCAATCACAAAATCAAAACCATTTGGAATGGCTTCTAGGGCCACCCAGCACAGTAAGTAACCGTAGAAAATGTCTATATTAGTTGTTTTGTTCATGCATATTCATAAGGGCACTTGATTTGACTTTCATAGTAGGGGGCTTGTAAGCGCTTATCCACAGATTAGCCCTGAAAGAAGGTTGAAAATTAAAGGTAAGAAGATAGCATGCATCTTAAAAATCTTTCTAAAAAAAATGAAGCATAATGCAAAGAACTGTGTACCATAGCTACTCAGAAAAAAATCAGTATTATAAATTAAAAATAGAAAAAGGAAATCAAGTATTTGACTCTTCCAGTTGTCTCACTAATGTAGAAGGACAAAGGTTTGTGCTTTTCAGGGGTTGGTTAACAAACCACAGTTCTGGTCAAAGAGCTGATACTGCATAGTAAAAGATGGATAGCAAAGACAGTGAGAAATAAAACTGTGGTGTTACCACAGTGGTGTGAGTTAAAGAACCTACTTACATCTCAAATATTGCTGTGATATTTAATCTTAATCCACACCCATCAGCTGTTGTTTTTTATTTCAGAACAAATGTGTTCAATTATGAATTATAGAAAGTACAAATAAAACTTACAGGAATGCTTCACTTTTAAAAGTATACAAAAGTTATATTACTGTGAAACGAAGTGCTTGTTGTTGAAATACCTCATCCGCACAACAGGACACTCAGCAGGTTTTCTCCCTCCCACTCACTCACCCAATGTAACTGCTTAGCAGGGAACTGGGAGCCACCAATTATTGGCTAGGGTGCTTTTCCAGGCAGTTGTGACTGCTTTTGCTGTTTTTACTTGCCCATTTTCCAACTCATCTGTCTTTCACTGCTTCTCTGTCTGCTTTTTTTTTTTTTTTATTATTTTTCTGTTCATTATTCCTGGCAGTTTCTTCCCTGTCAAATGATGAATACTTTCTGATATGGTTTCTCAGAAAATAGTATTGGGTTTGAAGAACTGGATGCTTGCTAGGAATAATCCTGCTTTAACTTTTGCCTGCATTGTTATTTTCGTCTTCTGCACCTAAAGTTGTTCAGAAATGTATGGAAAATACATCCTTCCTTCCCAGTGCTGCATGACTTGTCTTTGCTACTCTGTCTCTGTCAATATGTACTTTTCAGTATTTGTTCCTGGGCATTCTGTTTATTTACATCATCTTGCCTTCACTTCTGTTTTCTGCCTCTTTCTCCAAAATTCATTTGTGTTTTTCCAGATTGGTCTTCCAGTAGATGCAGTGTAGCTTTCTTCCATTCTTTATCACGTAATTCTTGGCACATTTTTTTTTTTTAACTTTCTTCAGCATTTTACCCACTGTGCACTGCAAGCCTTGCCCCTAAGCCATGTTAAACCCAAAAATGAGATTCATGTTCTGTTTACTCTTCTGCTTCCATCTCTGGAACTAACTGAACTGACGAGTGATAGAAGGCTGGTGGAATAGCTGATGTTATACTTTGAGAACCAAACCGGAATATTGCATAACAAATTCACATTTCCCATTCCCTTCTTACAAAAATGAAATCTAAAAATGTATTCTGACTCAAAACTGTGATTTCTACTTTCAGTGACTTTTTTCACCCTTCTAAGAAAAGGAAAATAGCTTGACAACTTTTTTGTTTCATTTTGGAACATTAATTTATAAGGGAAAAAGTACCTTCCTATCCAGTTTCCCAGCAATATGTGCACTTGCTTATTTTGTTGAAGAATTAGAATCGTCTCCATCCATTGCCTGAGGGAATTTGATTTCTCTCCCTCTCATCAGGAGTCTGTCTCAACAGTCAGGACGTAATGCATACCGGCTTAGGAAAGCCCTTATTTCTTGTTCATGTTCTTTTGAGTAATTAAACTTTCCCGAAAGCTAAGTTGAGGACCTAAGGGGTCTCACCTCCCAGTGTGTGCCCTGTCACGATTGGTACAGCTTGTTCCCTCAATATTATACATTTGTTTTATTAGAAAGTAAAGCTAGAAGTGAAGTTAGACATTGAGACCTAACATACACACAGTAGGCCCAAATCTTAAAACATTCTCTTAGGAAGGGAACATGTTGCCATCCAAATATGGGTGCCAAGTCAAGGAAAAGCAGCTGTGACTTGACACTGGGGAAATTACTTCAGTACAGATGAGTCACCTGCAGGAAATAACAGGAGGGAAGCATCCTGTATGGATGCTATGATGTTCTGTGCTACTGAAAAATCTATCCTTTTTTGGGGGGGGAGGTGAGGTGGGAGATTTGCAACATCTTTATGTCAAGTTTGTAAAGAGTTTCAAGATGAACAAATTGTGTTTTCTGGCATATTTCTAGCATACATCTGAAATAAATTAGGTTTGCTTAAGAGCTTATGGTAGCAATCAGTTTAAGAAAGATGTTTAGAAACATGGGTTTTGATACAGCTTTTCAGCTTTAGGGGCAGTGGCTCTGGTTTTTCAGGGATATTGTATTACAGAAGTCTGAAGAGGATGAAAATGCGTAACATGCTATTTAATTTCTAGCATCGTTTTCCTTACCTGTTACCTCTACTTTCATTTATATACCTGCTCACACCATTGACTTCAGTGTCACTGTGGGAGGAAAAAACTCTCCTGTCCCTTTTTAAAGTAGTATGCATTCTTAAAATTCTAAATAAGATATTAAAATATAGTCATATTAATTTCTGTGGCTCTTTTTTGAGTACCAGTGGGAATAGGAGTACCCGAGTACTGCATCAAAGCATTGTGTCAGCTGACACAACCACTATCAACACCATTTTAGATTGTAAGCAAAATCAGTACATTTTTAATTGGAGATAAATATTTTCTTCAGCTGGAGGTATGCATAAAATCTTGGACCAGATAGACTAGTTGCTCACTGCTTCATTTGCTACCAAAACAGACCTTTGAGGGAGGTTGCCTATGTAATAGGCATGCAGAATTGCAAAAAAAAGGCCTAAGCACCTCCTAAGGAGAGAGTGCAGTGCTATCAGACTTAGTTTTATGTTAAGGGGGAAAAAAGAAGAAAAGCATGATCAGTGAGTGTGATGAGCTAGTTAGGTTAAAGGATATTGTTCTCACAACGATGTTAGAAGTGCCCCATTACAATTTTAGGTGGAAGTCAGCAGATCCTAACTATAAGTGGAACTAAGCTGTTAGCAGCCTGAGTGACTGGCATAGCAGATAACACTTAAGATAGTTATGTATAACGTGTTTATGGAAGTTTTTATAAGGTGTATTCATGTGCAGTAGCAAGGGGCTGAGTTGCACGTTGGGAAGAATGCTCCCAGTCTCGAGCACTGTGAGACTGACTCCTGTAGAATCGTAAAGCTGCTGTTCAGTAGAGCAGTATAAAGAAGAAAGTCCTTCAGTTCTATCCACTGCAGTAATTGGAGTAAGACACTCCTGGTCTACTGACAGTTTGAAGTTCAAAGAAAATTCAGCATTAATTGGATGTGCTTTACCCATTCATGGGTTTGAGTATGTGCCAGATGAAGTACCTTCACATACAACTCTGCATAGTGAATTACAGGCTCTGTTCTTGTGAAGTGACACCAACTGCTGTGACTTTAAAATAGATTTTTCAGATTATTTGTGAAGTTGTGATATGCCATGGTTAAAAACATAGTTCAGCCAATAGGTAATTGTATTTTTTATTCAGAACTTACAATTAATCTATGCCTGAGTTTATTTGATTTTTTTCTAAAGATAAAGCTGGTAAGCTCAGCGGAGCTTTTCTTGGGGAGGTGGGGTGACTGAAAGAGTAAAACCAATTGTTTTGCTGGCAGCTGTGTTTGAAACAGGAGTGTCTGCTTGCAGCTGTTACTTGCCACTCCTTTTAGTGAATATGGTAAAATACAGCCTTAAAGGCAATTCAGATCTTTTTGGCTATCATCCTTATGATTAACCCTACTACTCTTATCATAAGAAAATAGCATTCAAGACCTCGGCATCCGTGTGGGGAAAAATATGGGAAAAGGGAGGGAAGATGATGATGTTGTAAGAACACTATCTATAGCCATAGGTTTAAGAAGCGTATCTTAAATAAGTTAGTCATAAAATATAAAAGCCTTATAAAACATTCTGCCATTACAACCTCCTTTAGTTGACAGAGCATCGTTGTAGAATAGGGAATGATCATCAAACTCGTGTTCATGTTGTTTTCAAGTCTGTGGTGGTGGTCCATTGAGCTACTCTGACTTACAGCTTAGCCATGCAATGCGTGAGTCTTCACTCTGGAGTTTTAACTCAGCTGGAAAGTGTATACATTGAAATAGAAAATATGCATGTCAGTTTGGGTTATTTACATGCAAGCTAGAAACCAAAATATGTTTAAGCATACATATTAAAAGGCTAACAATTCTCTATTACTCACTAATGTACTCTATATTAGGACATATTTTCAAGGTTGTCTGGAAAATACCATAATATTTGAATTTTGAAAATACTAAAGCAGTTCAATTGGATTGAACTACATTATAATGTGTGGTACGACATATGCCATATGTACACTATTGCTATATGGTTAGTCTATTCCATATTTTAAAATGCTAATTTAATATAAGGAAGTAACTTTTTTGTGAATGTGTTGGTAGTTTTGGTTGGCATCACTATAGTTATAAAACAATTTTTCAGTAATACTGCTTAAGAGGAGAAACTACTGCACTGAGAATTTTGACTACACTTCTTTTCAGACTTACCTCCTTGCTAGTGCCATCTCTCATCATTTTGTTGTGTGCAAGTGCAGAGATCTAATACACAGCATCATGTTCCTCTCAGGTCACAGCTAACTGATCAAATTCTTGCCATGCCAGAACTCTAAACAGATTAGGGAAAGTGGATTAGGTGGCCAGAAATGACTTTTTAAAGTTTTCACACGTTGTATTTTGCAGATGTCAGAGTAATTGTTGAGTCTGGTAACTTCTTGCATGATAAAATGAAATGTGTATGAGAGTTAATAGAAGTGGTTGGGAGTGAAGAGGATGTTCCACTTTCTTTTCCTGATGTCCTTTATACCCCAGCATCAGTGCGGTCTCCCAGCTGTATTGTAACCCAGCAGAAAAATCACTGTTTTTGAGCACTGCATATTGAAATCTAGGCTTATAGCATTAATAGGGGAAAGGTTTAGTTACTGCTGGAGAGTTTCCAGAGAGATGTGGTAAGCTAATACATTGCAGTTTACTTAAACTACACTTTTGCTGCATGATCCATACTCCTGGGTTGGTTAGATATGATGAAATTTGCAATGTGGCTCCAGCCAGTGTAGGGCCAGCAGCAGCAGCAGTGCAGTAAGGATGAGCCCTGGCAGAGACAACAGTGCTAAGGACAATCATATGGACCACAGTACTTTATTTCAAGGATTTCTTCACCAATTCTTCTATTGTAAAGGCTTTTAATTTGAGCATTTCTAGCTTCTTTCTTTAAGGATGTGGTTCACTGGCATGTAAGTCTCACATCCCTTCATCAATGAAATTGAGACAAAATTTTGGAGATAGACATCTTTAGTTCTGTTGACTTTATCACAAAACTTGAAGCTCTTGATTCATAGATCTGCTGAAGGATCATGAAATTAGTGATATTTAAATACATTTTATAACAGCTGAGTATGTAATTGTTCCTTAGATTTTGGGCCTATCACATTCAGGTAATGGAAACTTGACCTGAAATAATACAAAGCTGAAACAAAATAATGTTCTCCTTTGAGTTTGAGTTATATGGGTTGCTCACAGGAGACCGCGTGGTTTTCCCTGGCTGGCTTAGACATTGTTACGTGTTCAACATCACTTTCCTTTGACCACTCAAAAGTTACTGTAAAAATCCTATTTCTATCAATTCTATGAATAAGTTCTAAATGAAATTCTGTATGTTGGCAACTAGCAAGAGACAGTTTACCTGTGGAAAAGGCTGTCCTATCTTTCAAGACCAATTTCTTACTGTAAGTATTGCAGATATGTATGTTTATTCTACCTTTCTTCTTTGGCTTTACTGTGAGAGATATTCCAATTCATTGCTATTGAAATTGTGCAAGTTACAAGATTTAGCATTTAAGTTGAATGAATCTTGGTGAAGCGGGTTTAATTCTATACAAAAAGTTCGTGTCAGGTGTTATAGTAATGCTTTTAATAACATTTAAGATTTCCTGTGCTTAGAGAAAAGTAATTCTCAGTTTAAGAAATCTTGTATTAAGATTAGTTGCTGTTGAGATACACACAATCTGGCATTTGTGTATTTTTTTTTCCCCATGTCTGATAAGAATGAAAGAAATCTTGTGGAAATGAAACTATCCACAGTAAAATGGCAAGAGATTTGATGCAAAGAACCTTATACTTTAATAGATAGCCGCTATTGCCTAAGAAAATAGTTAAATAGCAGTACTTTTTCTTTTCCAAATCTTAAGTCTTACGATTTGAATTATACACTAAATATTAGTTCTTTATATCGTACATTTAAATGCAGGACATGGACTTGAAGCAGAAAAGATAGAGGCATATGTGAAAGTGAGTCTGAACCTCTGAATTGCATTAGAAAGGTTTAAATTCTTCTTTGAAGGATGAGGGCTGAAGCAGAATTACGTCTGTAAGATTAGCCGCAGGAAATGATCAGCTAAATTACTTATTAATTTGAGAACAAGTGAATGGAATTGTAGAATTTTAAAGGCAGGCATTAACTGGTTTAGCCTAGGTTACACTTCAGAAAAGGTAATAAAACTTCTTTTCAAGTTATGCCATGATGTGACCTTTTCACAGTGCTGATGTAAACCTATGATTAAATGCATGGGGATCACAGCCCAGTACAAAAGCATGAACGGAGTGCCCTTGGCACTGATGGAAGTGTGTCCTTTCCACCCAAAACCCCATGTGTTTATTTACTGCTTCAGGTTAGGTTGTAATTTACCATGGGGAAAGCCATAGCTGTAAGCTGAGCAGGATGGGATTAATCATTCCTTCCCATTTTTGTGAATTCTCATGTATTTAAATTATTGAGCTATCTGGTAACCACTGAAGAATTTTACATGTCAGGAAACATTGTGAGTTTGGGCATTTCCCACCTCTGAGACAGTTTCAGCTGTAGTAAGATAGGAGGAGAAGCTGAGCAGCAGAGCTGCTCCTCGTGGTGTGGGCAGGCAGTGCAGGTACCAGGCACACCAGGGCACCTCCTTCCCTGCTCTCACCTCTTCCCAGAAGCGCCAGCCTCAGCTGCACCTGATGAAACACATTCTGCGAAGAACCTGAACCAAATAAATGGCAAAACATATTTCATATGCAAATGAATTTCAATCAGTTTCAAAACTAAATTCAATCAAATTACTGCCTTCAGTATTCCATGCTTGTCACTTGCTACCTGCCTATGTCTTCCACATTTCCCATTCTGAGTGAATGATTATAAACAGGAACATGGCTTAAATACATCAGCAAGACTGGCTGTCCATATCAAGATGGCTCTGCAGCCGTTTTCACTCAAACTGTAAGTTAAAAAATACTTTTGATAGTTTTCTGTAGTATTTGCTTTATATTAAGGATCTTGTATTTGTAAGGGGAAAAAAAAAAAAAAGTTTAAGTGAAAATAAAATATTTTGAAAAATACTGAAGCAGGTTTACAGTTTGTATTGGATTGAGTATCTCCTGGTACTTGATTCCAGTATTTCACTGAGATTTTGTGGTTTTCTGTAGTAAATTTCAGTATTTTTTTTTCCCCTAGAGCTTAGGGTTAGCATCCTGACATACTTCAGTAATTTTTTTTCATTACTAAGTCCTTATGAGCTCATATTTACAAATATGCAAAGATATACACACAGTTGGCGCTCTGGGGGCATAATAACCTCAAATTTAGTACTTTAAATCTGTATATGGTATTTCATTGTATTTTGTTTCATAGATTTCATTGTATAATGTCTACACTCATTCCAAACTCAGTTTTGAGAATCCAGGTCTGCTATTTTTTTTCTTTTTCCTCAGCATAAAAAAGTAAAACATCGATAAAGAACGTCAATTTAAAGCCTCTTATGCACATTGGTTGTATGTTCAGTTTAATCTGTGAGTCGCTCAGGCTGTTAGATTTTCTCTTACGTATGGCTTTCATGGAGGGCCCATTGCCAGCTCCGTTCTGCCGGTGAGGAGGTTTGGTTGCCTGCTCCGTGTTTTGCCCGGTTTGTAAACCAGAGTAATTTCAAGGCTCCGTTCAAATTGATTGCGCCCTCTAGCGTGAAAATGTGAAACCTCGAGTAACGCAAAGTGCATTGGAGCTGTGCCGTGTATTATAGCTTTCTGTTGTATTGTTGTTAATATTTTAAGTACTTTCTAGAACAACATCCTTTTATTTTTCAAATACATTTTTCGATTGTTAAACTGCTTTCTGAAATTGGAAGTCTTCATTGTTTTTCCTTTGGTGCTTTCCACGACATCTTTGCAAATGAAAATGTCATGCTGAATCCTGATACATTTAAACTCATGTGTTTTTCACTTTTCTTCATTTTTAAATGTATTGTTCTTAATTATCTCTGAGCTAAATAGTAACCAAGCACATGCATTTACAGGAACTACCCCTGTAGGTGTGATAGCTAAGATAAACATAAAGGAATGGATTTTATTTTTATTCTTCTTAATTTTTTTTTCTCTTTGGCAGGCTTAACAATGAATCCAGACATGAGATGGGTTCACATTCCTCTTGTGATAGAAAGATGCCTCAGTACCAGTGAAAATGAGGGCCAAAGTGTGGTGTTCATGTCCCTTAAATACAAAAAAAAAGGTTGCTTTTATCTTTTTAAAACTCCCTTGTAAGCTGAGCTGTCTTACAGATGTTATGTGAAGACCTTTGTGTGTAGTTGAAACTTCATCTGCAATCAGGAATAAATTATGATTATGCATGACCTTTTACAGAGTTCTCAATCTGGCGGGGGGATGGGTTGAGTAGGTTTCTTGTAATATGGGCAGTTTCACCACTGAGACAGCTGTCCTAAAGCAAGGGGTGCTCCGAAAGTAATGCTTCTTATTTTAATGATGTTGGCCCAAATGTGAGAGGGTGATGTTGGCAGAGGTTGAACCTTCTCACCTGTATTCCACTGCGTTTTGTTGCCGTGTGACAGGTGGTGCAGGAGGGGCAGTCCGACAGAATGAAATGCACGTGAAGCAAAGGTATGGAATTGAATTGAGAAACTGGCAGAGGTTACCCAGAGATGTGGTTGGTGCCCTTTTCCTGGAGACTTTCAAGGCGAGGCTGCACCAGGCTCTGAGCAACCTGATGGAGCTGTGGATGACTGTTCATTGCAGGGTAGTTGCACTAGGTGATCTTGGAAGGTCCCTTCCAACTCTAAGGATTCTATGATTTTGTGTGGAATGAAATGGCACCCACTGGCATTCATTGACACTTGCTGAACATTTATGGAGACTTTACAGTGAAGGTGAGCATGCTGAGGCAGTGGGTGGTGCGTTTCAGCAGTGGTGACAGTGACAGTGGGACATCTCCACTGGTGCAAATTTTTATGAGCACAGCATACAGGTTCTTGTTCACCATAGCTGAAAATGTATAGCTACTGGTGGTACCTAAGTTGAGAAATAGTGTTTTGCAGCTGAGAATTGGCTCTATGAAATAATGTTGTTGTACTCCTTGTATCAGTTGCAGTTTTCATGGAAATAAGTAGGAGGCATTACTTTTTAGAATGACCTACATAGTTAACATGAGCTACTTTCATGTAATGAGCTACAAAACATTTCCAGTAATCACATTTCCAAATGTTTCTTCAGTTATTTGAAAGTAAATGGCACTCAAGCATATGAATACCAAAAAATCTCTTAACTGACACTGGTGCTTTTCTATGCTTAAGGTAGAATTTTTCTGAATCATTACCTTCTACCAAATAGACTGCATGAGAATTCAAGTGTATGTGTTTACACATATGAGCTTTCCTGTGCTGCAGACTGGTGCTCCCACTGATCTCACTGTAGTAGGAAACATGAAGACCCGATATTACAACTTTTGTAATATACCTCCTTTCATTTCTGTGCTTATATTAAAGTTTAGTTCTTCGTGTATGCCTGACTGAAAGTTCACATCAGTGACTCACTGTCATGGAATAGGTTACTGGATTATTAATATTTTAACATTTTCCTTTGGCAAATATGAAAGCAATTGTGGCTAAGTATAGGACTTAGAAGGAACGAGCGACTTCAGGTAGAAGTAAGGTAATTGTTGTCTGATCCACTAGCATTATTTTGAGACTTATGTATTAAAAGAGGGAATAATATTTCCCATATTCTAATAAGACTTCTTTCTATATGAGTCACATTTCATAAACCTCTTTGAGAAGAAGATAAAGTTCATCTTAAATAATAATGATTTGCATATTCTTATTATGACAGCTGCATTATTCTGAAAAGTGTGCCGTGCTATTTCCATGGCTTCTGAAAACAAAAAAGGTGCATTTCAGATTCTAAAAAAAATCAGAACAAATGTTCTCAGCATGTAATTAGGCCATGCATATCATGAACATTGTTCTTGTGACTGCTTTTGTAATTTTTACATAGTTATTTCAGAAAGGTTAAAAATTATGCATGCAGTCTTTATTATATTACACACATAATTTGGAAAAAAAAAAATGCCTTTCTCTGCACTAAAAATAATAAATTAAAGAAATAGATTCGTTGTGTTGAGAAAAATTTATTTCTTGAGCCTCAAATAATTTAATTCCTTTTTATTCTATGCAAAAAGTAATTTTCTCCTAGGGGAAAATTATTGCTTAACTACTGTTATGTATTCTATGGCAGTCTTAGCCACTCAGCCACAGATAGTTCTAAAAGGGAAGTAGAGAAAGCTGATTGAAGTGAAACCTTCAAACTAAATATGAAAAATAGAAGATTTAAGGCTTTGTATGTTTCTTTCATAAAGAATTCCTGATGTTTCTGACATTAGAAAGCCATTTAAAATAAAGCCACAGTCATTTTATCATTGTCCACCGTGATCCTTTGGATGGTTATCCTTACGAGCACCTTGCTCTTTTCCAGGGTGAGGCACACTCAGAAGGAGGGGGAGTTGGGAAGCGTTTCTGGGCAGGAATGAGGAAGTCCTTAAAATATTTTTGCTTGTTATTTATGGTGCGTTTACTATTGTAAGATTTCATTAATAAGTGGGGATGCAGAAGGGGCTACTAAATTCATTTCAAGTAGAAAAAGTTCTTCTGGCCGTCCTTGTTGCTGTGCTTGGATACCGGCTTTAGCAATCATTACAAGCCTTATGCTAACCACCCACTCATGCTGCTGAGATTGCTACTACAAGCCAGCCAACAAAGATGGCAGTTAGGCAGACCACTAAGTATCCTGCCTGCCAGTTCCGCTTACAGGGATGTGAAAGGTAGATGTAAATTTCCAAGTCATTAACCACCAGGCTGACTGCATTTCCACTAGGTTCTGAGTTGAAATTGTGCTGTGTGTGTTTGCATAGAACCTACGGATCGTTGCTGAAATGCTTTAACTGATTCAGTGCAGATTATCAGTCTCTCCCTCACTCTGCATCAGCATGTAGGAGATGAGATTTATTGCCATCTGTGCAGGTTATCTGAGAATGTGGTTACCTGAGAAACCGTTCTCAAGGATCAGTGTTCATTGTGGGCTTTCTGAGATACAAACAATGCATATGTGTGATATTGATGGAGTCTATAAGAGCTATAAATTTGAGCAGTTTATTTGCCACAAAAACTCTGACTATCCAAGCTAGATAACTAGGTAAAGACAAGGAGGTCTTTGTATATTAATACACAAAATATATGGAGTACATCCAGGATAGCAAAGTAGGACACCACATGGGTGCGTGATATAAAATAATACTAATTGTACAACACAAAAGCAGTGGAATAATAGCTCCAAAACACAGATAACAGGATTATGCTACTCAAAGGAGATAGAAATTAAATAATAATAATAATAATAATAATTTTTTTTAAAAAGATAGGAGCATTATAGATTTATCAGCCTTACACACTGCCATGACATAAAGAGATAGCTAAGATATTTTAAAGATCATTGTATTCTGTTTGGATTTGGAACTTTTAGGATTTCCTTCTAAGAAAAACTATAACATTTTAATCCTTGATTGATGCATAACTTGCAAAAGCAATTTATGTTGACTGTTACAGCATGGTGACTGTTACTGTATGGATCAATCTTGCTTGAGATTGGAATAAGATGGACTTAATAGTTCAAGTTTCCACCTCTATATTAAAGAAAATTTTCATTTTTAAAGACAAGCAGTATACCACTTCCAAAAGTGAACTCTTCAGGCTGCATGAATACACAGGCTTCATCCTGGCATGAAATCATAATGTGCATTATGACATTATACTTTGTTGTCATGGAAGCAGTTGCAGTGACATTCTCAATTCTGATGTGAATCTTAACAAGTCTTTTACCGGTCATCAGGTTTCAATTTGAGGGGTAGGTTCTTGCTTGTGTTATTGCATTCCCCTTCAGAGATCCTGTCAGTCATTGATTACCAGTTTGCATGTCTGATAATAACCAGCAGTCCCACTAACCTTCACAGCTTTACAACCTTTCTATTCTTATTAAAACATTCAAGTGACTAGAAAAGTCACTTAGAAAGTTTCTGGCTATAACACAAGACAATATCTGTATTTTGTGCCCAGGCATATTTCAGGAAATACTCTGGTGTGTTCAGCTGTAGAGAGATTGTGAAGAGTACTTGAGTTGGTGGGAGTTGGATGAGACTGCTTCACACAGTCTCTGATGGTATTTAGAAAATGATGGTGTGGCACACCTAACAAAAATCAGGTTTACTTCCTGTGGTAGGGACTACTGAAATTGTCTTCTCCTCATTGTCCTGGTTTCATTGCAGAGCTATGGCTGCACCTTTGCATTTCAAAGGTTGATGATACGCTACTCTATTTCCAGGGCTCAAGTTTATTCTTGGTTTGATTGTAAGGTGAAATCTACTGGGAAACACAGTCCTTTAAAAAAAATGTATTTCTGTCTCTCCAAACTTTTCTTCTCGTTATGCAAGAATTAATTTTGAATTTCATGTGGCTGTATGACTGTGGCTGGGCAATGGGGATTCGTTGTCCTTCCCCCATGGTTGTTAAACCATTCTTTCAGAAGAATACCATGAAAGCTCTCCTGTTCACAGTGGTTATTAGTGTTACTTGGATGTGTGTGAATATAAAGCTTTGGCTATGTCTTACTGACTGCCCTAGCTAACCTCAACCTGTCAGTCCGTTCCCAGCACTAAAAAGAGCTGCTCTTGGCACATGTAGAGGAACCTGGCTGCGAGAATGTGCTCCACACCTGGTCCCCTACTGATCTTCTAAACGGATATGAATTCTGCTTAAATATTTCATGGGACACCAGGAAGGATTTTTCTCTCAATTTATTTTATTGTTTAATCCAGAAAGCTGTAGATGTGAGAGTGTTTCAGTCTTTAAATGTGCAGCCAGAGAAGTTATATTAGGTACACACATTACTTCAGTGGAGCATTAAAACTGGTTTAGACGGCTAGGTCAGTTCAGTTGTAGAGACAGTGTTTAACAGGTCTGAATCCCACTGAAGTTCTGAAAGCATGTATCTGTCAGCAGACAGGATTGCAGCAGGAAGTGATTGGTAGACCTTAGACTGGGTAAATGTAAGCTGTTTAATTACAGAGTTGCTTTGTTCATTCTTTATCTATATCTTGGTGGTGCCATGGTTGTATATTTCACTAAGCAAGCCTGCTGATTCTAGGAGTAATTTTTTGTATTTCCTGATTTTAGATTGTCAAAATAAAGGTTAGTCACTACTACTGTTTGAGTGGTTTGCTTTATTTTAGTTTAAATAAATGTAACCATTTTGCATACAGAATGAAATATATGAATAGTAAATGGAAAGAGACTTTCATAGTGCTATCAGGTAAGGGCACCCTTAGCTGTTATTGATAAGAACAGTTCAGCATGGCACTTAAGTATATGTTCTTCTCCATGCAGTAGGTACTGCACATGTTTTCCATTCATTTAAATCCTGATTTCACAGATGAATTTATGTATAATGCTATGTGAAAGCAGAAGCCTAGGTCAAGTCCTAACTACAAATTTCATCAGACATAGAAAGGTAAATCAGGGTAGTGAAAAGTTTTATTATGCACTGATAATAAGTACCCCCAAATGCACGCTTACACTAGCGAAGCTGAGCTCTATCCATGACAGAAGGGACACTTACACTTTACGATACTGAGCATGGCTTATCCAAGGGTAGTCATTCCAAGTGTCTGGCCAAGATGATATACTCTAATTTCTGCACTGTCTAATAGCTGAACTGCAGTCACTCTGCTGTTGTGGTCCTGCTGAAGACCACAGCAATTCAAAAATTGGATTCATTGGTGCCTAGATCTGCTTCTGATGATCTGTAAAAAATGGAATTTTATCTACCTGTGCAATGATCTTTTCACACCCCATGCGCTACTTGTTCTTGACACTCATGTTATGGAGACTGTTGCACGTTCTCTTTACTATTGACGAATTTTCTCCCTCTGAGAACAGCAGTGAGTCTTTAGTTTCAGTAGAGAACACACTTTCTATGAAGCTACAAGCTGCTGAATATCGGAGTGACAATATGTGATACTGTTTCTGTAACCAGCTGATGTTGTTAGCTCCATCTTATGATAACTTGCAAGCATCATGGCTGCAGCTAATTGTCAGGAGTGTAACCTTAATCTTACAAAGTACTTGCTATTGCAAAAATTGAACTTACAGCCCTGAGGGAATGTATACTGGCATCGTCATCCCTCTTGACTCCAAAAGCATCCACCACCCTTTCTCTCACTTTTCTAGCTGAGTACTTATACTGTTTGTTCCTTATCAGTATGTAGCTTTTCTAACATATTTTGCTTCCCTTTCAGATCGGAAGAATGGTTTTTGTGCATGAGTACGTCCGTTGGTTTTTTTTTTTTGATTCTAGAGAGAACAGTTTCTCAAATGAAATACATTCTTTCTAGAAATCTTTCTGTATTAAAGCCGTCATACCTACAGCTAAGATTACTTTAGTGCAGGGATGCAGTCACAATGCTTTATTGAAATTCTACCTTACACTTAGGAAATGTAAGTTTCTTTTCCATTTCAGAGCAACCCAATAATTACATTGATATTACTCATAAGATCGTTAAGTTTAGCATTAACAGATAATGATACAGAAAGAAATGCTGCACTGAGTTTTGACTATACATCTTTCTTGTTTTAACTGACAACTTACCAAAGTGTTACAAGCATTTCATGCTTTACTGCTCCTGGAAGTTCAAGTTAAAGAAGTTATGCTTACTAAAGTATTTTGCCTCTTTTTCTTTCTTTTTTTTTTTCTTTTTTTTTTTTTTTTTTTTAATGTACACAAAATGAAGTTTGATTCTGGTAGAAATGCTATAATAACCTAAAAATTGTAGTTCAAAAAACTGCACATAAAGCTAACATGACATTCTAAATACATACAATTATTTTGTGTGAGAATTGCTGTTACAATGGTATGCAGAGTGCAGCTATGTTTTCCACAGTCAGGAATTGTATCAAAAGTCACTCAATACTCGTGCTGTTATCTCATAATATTATGTTAAGTGGAGGAATTGCTTGAATATACTATCGTGAAGTCATTTCAGTCACAAAAGTGGCTACTGTTCAAGTGATGAACAGTACCAATACAATTGGTAACTAATGAAATGTGGTCATGCTATCTAAGGGAAGACTATCTTTCCTAGAACAGCAGAATCTGGACATTTGGAAGCTATGATGTATCAAGTTGGTAGTAAGAGTGGCAATATTTTAATACATGTTCATAGAGTATAAATGCATTGCATCTACTTTTAAGTGTAAATGCAGATTAAAAAGTACCCTTCAGAGGTAATGAAGCAAGTGCTGGGGCAGAATAAATATCCTTTGGAAAGGGTAGAGTGTATGCTTCCCCCTTTCTGGTTCTCCCATTTGTCTTTCTGTCTTGGTGGAGGAGCAAAAGAAAGTGATAAAGTTGATGTTCTTGTGTTTAGTGTGGTCTGGACAAGGTATCAGGGAATGTTTAAACCACTGAATTATTAAAATATTATTTTGCCCACAATCATGTATTCAGATGCTGATTTCTAATGTTTTGTTCCTATCATCGAGTTGTTTGTGCCAGTAGGAGTCTCTAATGCATGTGGCACCTTTTCTGGAGTTGACAGCAACATCATGATTATGTTTATTACCGTATCTCTATGAGAGTAACCAGGTGATCCTTCTATCATGACGAAGGTTTTTCTTCTTTGCTCTTCTTTGCCTTCTTTGGAATCTTCTCAAACATGATCCTTTTATAATAGTAAAATTAACATCAGTGCACAAGTAGCTTGTCACAGCTTCACAAGGTCTTTGAGAAAGTCAGTAGTATGAGGCTGAAAAGGAGTTCTCTCTTCCTCTCACAACTTCCTTTTTGGTAACTGAGTATCGCAGCTAATTTTCATTGATCTTTTTTTGAGTAAGAAAACTTTATGGTGTTAGATTCACTCTGAAAGTATCTTATGGTCACACCTAAAGCGTCCTGTGGCTTTTCTCCCTAGCTGCGAGTCCATGAGGAAGAAAAATGCAAATATGGTCAGAAGACATGAAAGAGGAGGGCCTCACTAAAATGGGTGATGTTGTAAAAGAGGATGAGCTAGAAGGAATACAAAGCTCTTGGATTAACATTTTAATATTTTGAAAGCTTATTCTACATGGTTTATTGGAATACTCACTCTTTAGTAGCAGACAATGAAACCATATGCCTGATGGATTGTTGTTGTCAGTATACTCATCCATCAGGTGTACGTATTCAGCCATCCTAATCTGCATATTCACTTCTTAACTCACTGTCTTCCTTTGTCAGGGAAGCACATATGCATTGTTCAATTTTCTGACATATTAGTCAAGTATAATTATCAGTAACATAAATGATGGTAGTGACTAGCTCTTCTCGAAATAATTTGACTGCTATGGTATGATTTCAAACTCTTTGGACTTGCAATTTACTTGTTCATACATAATCATGTAAACAGTTTGTTAGCAACTCTCGACAGACTTCTGTGTCACAACGGTTTCTTCAGCATCTGTAAAATTTGTATTATGTGTAAAACTAAATCTAAAAATTTATTTCAGTTTCTTAAATCTGATCATCTGCATAGAGAACCCGGACCATTTTCGTGGTCCTCCTCTGGACATTCTCCAACAGGTCAATTTCTCTCCTGTAATGTTCCTGTGCTGTTCATCTCACTGCGTTGCTGTTTGAATTCTCTTGCTTTGGGGGAAAAAATCTTATAATCAAAATGAAGCTTGAAAAAAATGAAATCCAAATGGCTTTTGGTGGAAAGTTTTTTAGAACAGGTGCTTCAAATAGGATTTGAAATCTGAACATTTCCATATAATAGAGGAAATGTATATAAGTGGACTAAAGCATTGTACATCTTATAAATACACTCAATTTGTTGTAGTTCTAGTACTTTAAATATTGCTGCTGCTGCTGCCTCTTCATCTGTATCATCAAAAAAAAAAAAAGGTTGTATACAGTTTAAAAGGCAGCTATTTGTCACTGAGTTAAATAAGCTGAGGTCTATAAACTCAAAATCCAAAATGTTGCTGTATTATTTACAGTAATACAATGAGAACAATGATGTTAATAACTCTAATCACTCTACCAAAATCTGCACAGTGCAAGCCCATAAAAAACAGCTGAAACAGCTGGAAATTATTTCATTGGAAATTAAGTTATATTAGAGAAGGGTAGAATATCCATGCAGTGTTATAAACTGCCTTGTAGATACTGAATGTTCTTAACCGTAACCCAAGTAATATTAACTTCTCCCAGCCCCCGCCCAAAAAAAGAAAAACAAGATTTTTTTGGACGGGTTCTCATATAAAAAGGTCTGGGAGTTTTGTTGGTGTCGTTGTTTGTTTTTAAACTATGCATCAGTTACCTCCTAATGGAATTGCTAGTCAGGAAATCTTTAGTCTTGCTCATGTGTTTAAAACAAAAACAGACACAAAACAACTGAAAATGGAAAGAATAAAACATAACATCTTGTCCCAGAAAAAAAAAAAAGATTATCAACCAGCTGTCATAAATGGTTTACTAAACTACCTCAACTAATTTTTCTGTAGGGTGTTGCTTGAACGTGATTGAGATGAAAACAGTTCCATGGCGTCCATCACTTCAGCACATTCGTTTTGTACTAATGTTAATACCATTTTAAAAGTTTGTGGGATAGGGAAGTCATGTACTTGAATTTCTAGAGCTGGATTGCCTTCTTCTATGCTCTAGTAACTACTGTTAGTTAGTAAGGTAGTATAATTGTCTTACATTTTATGATTTCATACCATCAGACAGTGAAAGACAGAAGAGTAAGCAGTAATGGTATTTTTAGAATGCATTTAGTAAAGAGAATAGGGATAATAGTTGTTGTAATTAATAAGGTTATGTTTGAGGATTCTACAGAGCTGCAAGCTTACTGGTGAGTTAGGTAAAATCTGGTTATTTCAACAGAGGACAAAATCTAGGTATTTAACAAAGAAATAGAACAAAAAGAAAAAAAGCAAAAAACAAACAAAAAACCTAGAAAGTCCGTAGTATATTTTTAACATAAATGTGAACCCAGGCAGCACAGAATGGCCTCCACCCAATCTCCATGAATATTCATGCTATGCTCAGTTACATAGTAAATTTGTGTTGAAGTAGAATGCATGAGTTTTGTGCTGAATCAGGCTCTCATAGCAGCCTTTTCTGAGTGAAGACAGTAATTGGAAGTCAGTATTAAAATATTTTTTCTTAATGTTTGTGATACATCTAACTAGTCACTGGCAAACTTTGATCTGTTACAGAGGATTTACTAATTATGTCATTTGAAATGTATTTGTCTTCAAAAATAGAGTAAGACTTTCAGATCAGAATAAGGCAAAGTGCAGAAAATGAAAGCCATCAGCTCAGGTAAAACATATAGTAAATAGAGGTACAGATGCAAAACAGAGATGTGCACATTTTTTTACAAGTTTACTTTGTTATTTCAGTTGACATTTTACTGAATGTCACTGAGAGTGAATAAACAAGCTAATGAGGTTTTAGCTAAATCTCTGCAAACAAGTTGTGAATTCAGTAAATAAATAAAATTGCTCGTCTCTTAATCCCAGACTTCTTATTTTGGGACTTTCAGAGCATCCCCTAGTTTGCAGTGATGCATTCATTCAACACGTGATCAGCATCAAAGGCATGAAATTCCAATTAACCGTTTTTTTTGGGCACCTCACCTCTTTCCAGTTTGAACTTGGAATCTCCTCTGTGCACGGACCACTAATGAGGAAATCCTTGCTTATGAATTCAGTGCAGAATGAGGGTTTTTTTTTTTTTTCCTTTGCATAATGTCGGCTTTGAAGTCAGGCAGTCCAAGAAAGTGATTGATCTCACCCAAGTTCATAACTTTTTCAAAGTACTGCCGATATCATTAAATTTTAATTAACCCTTTGAGCTCCTTCTATGATGTAAAGATGAGGGAACATCAAAGGCTTGTGTGTTAGAGCAGCAGTGAAATCTTTTGAGCTGGCTTAGACTTATTGAAGATATCTAAGCTGCAAAATATTCCAGTTCTGTAGTCAGCTCAATTCTTGTTACTATCTCTGCTCTGTGTTGGAAGAGGCAAAGCTATTGTTACATCCTCAGTTAGGGCTATTTATATACCGAGCCCATCTTCCTCTAAATGCTTTTCCTCCTACTCAAAAAAAGTAGTAGTCCATCTTAAAGCAAATGAGCAGAATGTAATACCTTATTCTTTCTCCTTCATTTATGCTTGCTTTGGCTATTATTATCCTGGTTAGTTGTCTTAGAAAAATATCCTGTAGGATTTAATAGGGATTATACAAATAATCTTCTATATAAAATGAAATCTAGGGCTTGGTATTTTAAAATTCATCCTGTGCGATTCCCTTTCTTGACAGGGCAATTTCAGTCAAAAGTGAGCTTCATAGGCTTCTAACTTCATAGCCTCTTTTTTTTTTATTATTTTTTTTATTTTTTAAGCGGGTGGATGGGGACCTGCAGAAGGCTTTGAGAAGGGCTATGTTTTCCGGGCAGAGCTCAGTTTTGCCTCTATGCTGTGAAATTATTTATACTACTGTGAAGTGGATTTGAAAGTACTCTGAAGCAACTGTACCTCATGGTAAAGAAATCCACAAAGTGCAGAACAGCAATAAGTCGTTTTTGTTTCTTGGGACAGAAGAGAAAACCTGGATGGAAGAGCATTCTGCTTTCTTGATACCAGAAAGCACTGTCTGGGATGCGGAGAACACTGAGCAGGAGAGGAAAAAAGAGGCAGGATTACTCTGTAAATTCTTCCAATTAATGAAGAAAAAAAAAAAATAAAAAAAAAAAGGGAAGGTCAAGAAATGGGGATCTTCTATTGGATTCAGAAGCCTTTGCTTTCACACTTCCCCCTTAGTTTTTTGAAGATATGGGTGAAAAGATGTCTGTTCTTCCTTACCAGATCTGTCATTAGTAGCTCTGCTTGTGCTGCAACAAACTTGTTAATAGGCAAAGAAAATAAAAGACGGGTCAAAACAAGCCGCTTCTGAAGAAAAAAGAATGCATTACTTGAAGTCATGAATAAATGGGTATGTTGGTGTTTGAGTTGGAGGTTGCTCTGGCTGTCCAATTTCCAGAGAGGATGATCTGCCTCTAGAATGAGGCAGGTTGCTTGAAATCATAATATGTTAGCATTTCACATTTAAACTATGTGTCTCACTGCAGGTGTTGTTCGTGGCATGTCTGGCTTATGTTGAATTTAGAGAGCAAATTCTAAATTTTGGAAAGCTTCTCAACTACATCTACAGTTACAAGCATATCCCTGCCTTCTGGAGTGATTACATGTGCCTTTCTGTTCTTCTCTGACAGCAAACAGTGAAATTAAAGCAACAGCTGTAGTGCTACTTTGGGTCCACCCCTGAAGGGCAGAAGGGTTAATTTAGCTTGATTTGAAATAGAACTGATTAAACCAATATTTTAGCAGCAGGGATGAAAGCTTATCAAAGGATTGCCTGGCTGGAATGAAACTAAAAATTTCTCTATTTTCTGTGGTTCAAGGAGCTAGTTAATGGGTGGATTACAAAAGTGACCTGTCAACCTTAAATCTGTTATAGGATTATAGAAATAGCAGCATTTAATCTATTGTGTGATGCATGAATAGAAGTGAAGTTGTGATATCTGCCAAATATGGAGGGCAAAGAGACATAGAAATGGAGTCTTCTTCATAGGACATGATTTCCTGAGTAATCATAATGGCCTACAGATGTGTGCATGTTTCTGTTTGTATCTGTGGGTGAAAAAGCATCATCGCTTATTTGTTACAATTTTGAAATTCTTCAGTAAAAACGATTTTTGAAAACATTCTTCAATATATTTTTGAAAACGTTCTTCAATGATAGTTGTTTTTTTTTTTTAATTGCATAAACAGGTAAAATAATTCTAAATCAAATTTTTAAAAGGGAGGGGTGGCTTAAAATGGGAGAGAAATCAGAGGGGGGGGAACAGAATGCTTTGCATTAAAGAAAATGAATGCAGAGACAGAGGCAGTTGGAGAGTTTCTGTTCTAGGCTTTGATGGAAAAACCTTCCTTTCTATAACGAAGATGGACATAATTGAGTGGGCATAATTATGGACATAATTGAATCATATGTGAATGATCTGAGCATTTTTGTCAATCTGCACAATTATTTTCTAATGTTGACTTTAGTTTGTTGTGGGTTTTTTTTTTTTTTTTTTTTTCCTCCTTAGCCATGTTTTCTTCAAACTCAATTTTAAAGGAGAGGAGGAAAATAAACTACCTTAGTCAGTTTTTGGCTATCTATCTGTAATATGCTAGTCATAGTTCTATGACAAATACTGCTGAGTTTAATACTGATTAACCAAAACTGAGTGTAACACTTACCAAAAGGCAAGCACGTGTTGTAGAAGTAGAGAAACTTCAGTGTGCTTTTTTTGTTTGATTAGACAAGTAAATATGCCTAAGAATAGGTGAACACATTTGCAGATGTAGTGTGGCAAGCCTGCTGATGCACTTAGAAATCATACTGTATGACGCCCTTAAGATACTATGGAGAAAAAAAGCAAACAAAAACCTTACTATTTTTGGCTGTTGAAAACATGACTGTGTGGGTGCCAGCTATTTGAGAACAGTGCAGCATTTTAACTGCAGATTAGTAATAGTTTCATCCCTACCATCCAGACTGCTTTTTCACTAATTTCAAGAGCCATCAATGGATTCAGTCAGCTCTGAACATTGTCAACATAGAGCAGAAGCTTTGAGACTCACTGTACCTGAATTAGAACTTTGAAATCAAAGGTCACTGGGCTTTGATTAGTTTACAGGATGCAGGATAAGTAAGACATAGAAAAATTAGCTGTGCCTAAACCAGACTGAAATCATTCCAGATTTAGTGGGGGAGCCCATCTTTGTAGGCTATCTTTGCCTGTTTATTTCCTGACACAAAGAGACACTGGCCATTTGAGAGCACTACATAAAGCCACAGATTCACTTATTTGAAGGAGGATGGTTAGCTGTTCAGTACTGTGCATGCTTTATACGTACCTCCTAAGCACTTTTCTTAGAAGAGGTACGTGCATATTGGTAGCTCGTATCAGAAGAGGTGGAGTAAATCTTTTTCTCAGTAAAAGCATTATTAGAATGGAAGACATTACAAATAAGACACCTACAAGCAAAAGATATTTCTGGTTATGTCAGGAATGGTTTACTTTCATTTCCTTCCATTGCTTTTATTTCATAAAAATGAGTTTTGCATTCATTAAAGATAGTGCCTTTAGACCTTGGAATACTTAAATCTTTTTTTTTCTGGGAGACAGGGTTTTTTTTTTGTTTCTTTTTTAATCAGTGGACAGTTATTTCCTTAGTGCTGCATCTGTGCCTTGGTGCTGCTGTGGTTTGATCAGCTAAAACAGTAGTTTAATCTGTCCTTCTGTCACACGCACATTCACGTGTAGTACTTTAATTCCTCTTGTATAGTGTGCTGATTCTAATGATAATTTTTGTGGTGTCTTAGTATTAGAAGAGATGAAACACCAATAAGCAGGTGATTGTGGTGCATTTCCTTACCTTGCCATCCTAGAGACAGACCTGAGCTATTTCAGAACACGCTACCATGGGTATCTGGAGTAACAGTGATTCAAGTTCTTCCCGCTGATCCTGAATTCTTCAGAATGACGTGACTGCAGTTGCGGTTTTTTTTATATATGTGCATTTTGTTCCAGAGAAAAAAATGCTTTTTTGCTGCTGTTTTATTCGTTAGGCAATAAGCTGAATAGTATTATTTTTAGAGTTAAGTGAGCTAATGAGTAACACTCTAATATTGCTATTAATGAAAGAGCTGAATATTGTATGTTAAGTTACAACTGAAGACAAGAAAAATATATATTTTTTTATATTGTTTGCATAGCTAACTTCATCTTTGGTGTAATTCACTAAATAAAAGATTTGCTCTTCGGAATCTCTTGGTGCGCTGGGGAATAAATCTTTTTAAAATGAATAACTGTAAGCCTATTTTTAAAATGCACTTTTAAAATGTTTATTTTTCATTTTATTTTCAGACGAAAAGATAGAATGTGTACACCCATTTTTTATTTATTTTTTTTTTTTTTTTTTTTTTTTTTTTTTTTTTCCTGGCTTCAAATTTCCTTCAGAAATTAATGCCAGGCTTAGTAACACATTTTTGAGTATAGAAGGCTGCGGTCTTCCAGATAGCATGAGGGTGAACTGTTTACTCTAAGTAAAATCTATTATGGTTGATTCTTATGGAATACTTCAACAGATAAGACTGAAAGCAGGTGAACTCTATTTAGAAAATAGAGTTTTTGCCCTTGTGAAAGTTTAGAGACCTCAAAGAGGACATGAAGTAAGTAGGCCTCATTACAATAATATGAATTGCACTTGTATCAGATTGGCTGGAAAACAACTTGTATTTGCTTTTTGCTGCTGTCGTGCATTTCAATGACCATTTGCTCTATTAATATTGCAACTGAACTGCTCCAAAGCAATTTGTTATCAGGAACCTGAAATGTAGCTAATGGCAATATTAGTCACACGATTCCAAGCTTTCTGTACTGAGAATCATTAATAGATACATATATGCTGTTAAAGAATGTAGAATATATATGCTGTTAAAGCTACCAAATACCAACTTCAGTGTTGTGCAGTTTTGTACAACATTCAACCCTAATTAAAAAGGCTAATATTGGATTTAAACCAATTAAGTAATTCAATGATAGCTCAAATCCCAACTTCGTTGAGTATGACCGCAAGGACTATAAATGTGTCGTGCCCTCAAAATTCATTGACATTGTCTGGTAACTATTTGTTTGCTAAGAAAAATGCAAAATTTTAAAACGTCCCAAAACTTTTTGCAGCTGTCTCCACGTTTTATAATAGTGTCCTTTAGGTGCTGTGACTGCTGACTGCTATCATTGTCACTCAGAGATTTTTTTCCAGGCTCCAGGGGAGGGTTGGCTATTACAGTTCTGTAACTACCAGTTTAATTCTTTGTACCGGAGGTAAGACAGTATCAAAACCGGAGTAGCTCTTGGTTTACCCAGAGCTGCACCTGCACAAGGCTCTTTCCCTTACATATATTAATACGTTGTAAAGAAACAAACAGAGCGTGACTATTTTTCTTAGTCTTGCACGTCCATTACTCTGAGGATGTCCTGCCTCAAGGCATCTTAGCATATTACCCTGTTAATGGACATATTTCTTGTTACCTGTTTTATAATGTGCCTCATACATACGGGCTAATTTGGTTATCATACTGTCTTAAAATTGACATTACCTACAGAAATCATTCCTGCAGTTTTGTCTAGATAGTGCTCTTCCTTTCTGTAAGTTAATGTACCTGTTATTTATTGTGGCTCTGTTTCACCAAGAGGTGCCTGCATGTTGATTGCAGGCTTAATGATCTTTTGATGTAGCAGAGCAATAGTGGAGAGTTTGCAAGGCAAGTTGTTTAATTCTCAGTTTGAAACATTGTATTAATAGTATTTACAATTCAAGAGAAAGACATAACAGAATTCTAGGGTAATTGTGAAGGCGATTGTTATTTTAAGTGAATTACTGATGACATGCAGCTGTCAGCCTGTTTTCCTGAAAATGTCGGGGAGGTCTGATTATTTAAAAACTCTAAAGTAATTTTAAACAGAAAAAAGAAATCTAAGCTAATAGCGTGACATTTTCATTATTATTTTGTCTAGAGGAGAAATAGTAAAATCAAAGTGTATGAAAAGAAGAATGATAAGACTTCAGTATAAATACCTTACAAGTTGCAGCATTAGTTGCTGTGTGGGAAATCCAGTCATGTTTTATGCCTAACAATGTATGTTTGGAATAGTAGGAAGGAACCTGCAAAGGTCATTGAGACCCACTGCCTGACCTTCTGAGGACTAAGCAAACATTCAAGCATGGTATTGAGGGTGATCTTCAAATGCCTCCTGAACACTGACTGTGGGCATCAGTCACCTCTCTAGGAAGCTGGTTCCATTATATGACCACCCTCATTGTAAAGACATCTTTCCAACATCCAGCCTGACCCTCACCTGGCTTGCTTTGTGTTGTTCTTGTGCTGCTAGCAGTTCCTAGGAGTGGAGCTCAGCACCACCATCTGCTTTCCCTTCTCAGGGAGATGCAGGGAGTAGCTAAACTGATGATTGTGCTTCTAGCCAGTGGAAGGAAAATGACAGTAGGAAAAATAAGAGTCCAAATAAATTTGCTCATAAAAGCCCATAGCTGTACCGAGAATTGTGTTGTGAAGTTCTCCCTTCCATTAGGAGATAATTTTAAAGCATCACTTTCTCAATATTAGAGTAGCATGATTGGAAGGCAGCCCTATGAGTCCTGCAAGGGCAAAGGTACTGCTACATCTTGTTATACGTGCAGTATAGTGTGAATTTAGTGTGAATAACATTGGCATAAAAATAAAATTAAAAAAAAAAAAAATCAGAAATATCACTGTACTTTCACCATAAAAATACTGTGTAGAAAAAAAAAAAAAAAAGCAGATAGTTAAATATTCTCTCTGGACTAATTATTTTCTTTTAACTACACTGTGTTAAATCAATCTTTGTCTTATTTGCAGTTGCTCACAAATACACGTAATGCGAAGGAAAAAGGAGAAATATTTTTTGGGTGCTATGTTGCCAGCTATTTGCATGGCACCACAGATGTGTGGCTCTCGGGAGTCTGATCTGCAGGTATTTGTGCCTCCTGCTCCCAGGGACACCAGTGTGAATGTGCAGCATACAGGCAGTGCAGGACCAGCCTAGGACTAATAGTGCTGAAAGGGGTCATAAATGTTTACAGCTGAGTTAGCAAACTTATTGCCATGTTACTGAGCTCTGGATTGCTAATGAACAGTAAGAATCTTTTATTCTTTGGGCAGAGTAAGTCTTTAATGTTAATTTGTGCAATGTTAATTTGCGCTGGGTGTAATTCTGAGGTGATATGACTGCTTCATTTACTCAAATATACATTTTACTTTTGTAATCTGTTTAAGATATATTGTCTTTATAAAACCAAAGAAGGAGAGCTCAGATTGCTGATTGCTGTAGTTCACGCAGTTCAGGTGTCTAACTGAAAAGATCCCTGGTTAGAGAGGGAAGCTCGCATAGGAATGGTGAGAATATGTTTGCTTTGCATTTCTTGTCTTGAGATGACAAGTAAGGGGTAGGATCTAATTCCAGAACCATTTTGAGATTATTCTAACGTTCTCCTGAAGCATTAGGAAAGAAAGCACCTTGTGATGCCTGTCTCAGTCTTGTTTAATATAAATGATAACATTTTTACTCAACAGATTTATTTTTCTTAGAGCTGAAAGCAAGTTCATAGGTTTATCATTTAGAGCTGGTCAAAGAAAAAAGGCAGCTAGCTGAAATGCAAGCATTTCTGAAAGGATAGCTTCTCTTCTGGCAGTTCTAGCTTCAAATATGTGCCCACTGAGAGCAGATCAGTTTGATGTAGCCAGTTTCATGAAAGCTGATTCAAGAATTAGACTTAAAGTGAAATAGAAAAACAAAGAACAATTGGGAAGGTTAACTACAAAGAATATTTTTGGTTGTGGTACGATTTTAGTTCTCATACAAAAAGCAGCTGCAAGGTTTTTTAAATTGTTATTTAAACAGTATAAAACCAGCTTTATGATGTCACGTGTTGGGATTCCAATACCTGCAACACACTCATTAGACCATCAAAACCTCAGTGTCTTATGATTTACTTTTTCATCCTGTTGAGTGCATGTATTTATTGAAGGTTGCATAGATCAGCATTGTTTCTTGCATGTTCTCATGCTGTGCTATGCAGTACTCAGTGGAAATGAGGTGAAAATTGGGTTGGTTTTGGGCTAGCATAGCAGTATACATCTATCTATATAACATACAATATACTTCTTGTTCTTGGCCATTTCTGTGGAAGAGAGCATTGCTAAATCCACATATGTGTAGCATTCACAATGTTTGGCTTGTGATGTATCTTTTCCTTCACTTTTGTTCCTAATGTAGTTATGGTGGAAAGTTCCTTAAAGTCTCTTCCAAAAAACGATTGCCCTAATGAAAATTGATGTTTAACATTTGGAGTGGATTATTTAATAAACTGAAGCAACTGATTAAATGACATTCTTGCCATAGCTAATATCTTCCTTAAATGACACCCTCACTCCATAGATCAGCTGCTTTTATACTATTTAATTTTAGGGCCAAGCAATTTAATCTCTGACTTTGCCCATGCGCTGCTGGAAAACAGAAGAATCTGTGTGGTAGAAGAAAAATATATGCAAAGCGTCCTCCATTTTTTCATAATTACAGTTGCTATTTATCCAAAGGGCAAACTGTCCACAAAAGATTCAAATCAAATAGTTTCTTTTCCAATTGACATTTACCTTTATATTTTAGCAACTATGCTATTTCCACAAGATACGTTTTTATATGACATGCACACAAGGAGATACCATTTCTGTGTAGGAATAAAAATGTTTTTTTGTGTGACACAGACATTTTGCTGGCTTAAAAGTACTCTAATAGAGAGGAAACTGAGCCAGAGTTCGTGACTCTTGGGAATCTGAAGCTTTGTGGTACTTGAATCCATTACTAATTTTTACCCACTTGCTTCTCAAAAAAAAAAAAAAAAAAAAAAAAAAAAAAATTGCCTGGATGCATGTGTATTTTTGTATAGATATCTGTGTGAGTGCCAGCAAATTAGTTATTGAAAAAAAAAAAATCAGTTATTAAAAAGGTAATAATAATAAAAATAAAAATCAGTAGCCAACACATTTAAAGCTATGAAGAAACTAACAAATAGACATAAATAATTGCAACTTATCTGGCAGGTTTCACATGTATTGCGTCCCATCCAACTGTGCTACTCTTTATCTTACTGGGTTATTTTTTTGTTTTGTTTTGTTTTTTAATTTGTTTTGTTTTTGCTTTCTTTTTTTTTTTTTTTTTTTTTTAAGTGTTTTCAGTGTTTTATTTATTTATTGTATATTTGAAGTCATTAGCTGCCATATAAAGCAAATCTGGATTTAGCTTCCTTCCAGATTCTCCTCTTGGGCTATCATTGCACCATATGAATAAGATTTCTGATTTTTGAATTTTGTCCAACTAGAATTGTAATATAAAAAACAGCTCTAAGATGGTTGCTGGTGCCTGTATGTATTTGCATATATATTTATGTGTGAGTTCAGAAAGAAACCTAATGTTTCAGCCACAGTCAGAGTGAATTCCTAAAGCTTCAAGCAACTTGCTCCTATCTATTAGAGGAGATCAGAAAGGTCTGTGCCTTCTTTATTCTTGGTTAAGAAAACCTTTCTTTCACAATTAATGATCTTAATCAACAGAGAATTGTGTTTTTAATGAGGATGATCAGTCCCTAAAAATGGATATATCCAAAACTTTTGCAATTTATGGTACTTATATGTCTGACGTAAATAAATACAAGTTCTGTTAAAATTTTCAAGTTAGAAATTGTTCAGTAACCTGAGCAAGATAGCCTATGATGAGCACAGATTTGCTCAGAAACACACGCAAGACAAGGTAGTATAATTGGTATCTGCCAAAGGCTGGTAAATGCATGGAACATGGATGACTTGAGGATTGGAAGTAGAAGAATGGAAAGGAGCAGATAATGAGAGTATGAAATAGAGCAGAGACATTGCCCTTTTGTTAGTAGCTTCCCTTATACTTCGCCATTATTAAAAACTGTCTCTTTGCAAACATGTCAAGGGAACACAGTGAAAATGTGAAAATTTCCTTCTGCATCCAAAATTAAATTCGATATTAACTTCAACATTCTGTCTCAGGATAGTGCTGATTGCTGGGCTGCTGATAGGGCATTCTGAAATCTTCTCACTAAGTCTTTGTGCCCAGTTGTTGTTTCCCTTAAAGGAGAAGCTTTCTAGCAATGGGTAATTTTTTGATACATTTTTGAGCAGGTAGCCAGAATTTACTGTGGGGATTAAAGAAGTAGTCCTCCCCCAGTCTGCCTATTAGCATTGCAGAACACAGCATATGCAGTCACACAGAGTCATTCCTCAGCATCTGAACCACAATCACAGTAAGGTTCTGGTTTATGGCTGGAAAGCCTAGATGCTCTGGTATTACAAATAATAACTACACAAAAAAATGTAGCTTTTTTATTAAATGTCATCCCAAATAGACACTTCAATTAAGTAAGGAATAAGGAAGGACATCTTTCATCTTCCTCCTTATGCTGCTGGTAAAATGCAAACTAAACTTTAAAGAGTAGCACTGAATATGTCAATCTTTCATATCAACCCCCTGCTCAAGTGATTCTAGAAATGACTGTTTGAATTAAGGAAATAGGTTTTTCCTGTCACTCACCCCTAGACCTTCTTGCTGTTCCTATAGATATTTTTCTTTTTCTTTTTCTCCATACACTTGATTGAAAAACCAACTGTGTTTCTGCCTTTTCATATTCTCAGATTTTTTGACTCTTTACAAATGCCAGCAGTCACGCAGCTGTGAAAGAATCTTTTGATATTCACATTTATTGTAATATAGAATTCAAATTTATTTTCATTCTATCTTTCATGCCTCTCAAGTTTTAAATCCTGTAGAGAAAAAAAATGTATAGATACAAACACAGAAGCAAAAGAAATCACTGGTTTGAACTCAAGTCTGTAACCAAAGAAATTCAAGCAGTGAAAATTATTTAATTTGGGTTGAGGTGTGTGTGCATCTGATGAGGGAGATGGATGAAAAGAGATGAAAGTGGAAAGAGAGAAGATCTATGCATGCACGTGTCAAAATGTGCATGTATTTATGTATATATGTACTTGAGAATGTGTCCATATTCATAGTTCACATGACAAAGTGTTGTTTATCCTGTGGATAATGCATCATATAAGAGATATTTGCCAACATTCATCATTTCACTTCAGTCTGCTATGCCTACAAGGTGTCTGTATTTTATAAAAACTGGTGGTTGCTTTTATTTTGTTACAAGCATTCTGCTTTAATCAAATATGAAATTCCTAGCACTTGATTACTCTCATGACCAGTATAATGATTTTTCCTGGGATGTTGAAGATACCTCTCTCAGGCTCACGACTCCTAAATGGTGACTACCTGGGGGAGAGGAGCTCTCTTTTTAATACTTTTCTGTTTATGCAGGCATAAAATCCAGTTTCCAGTTACCAAAGTGCAATGATGCATTTTAAGTAATACAGTTCATACTGATTTACTGCAAGTTATATGGCTTAATAGAAAAAATTTTCTACCACTGCTACTTTAAGCGCAATATGAGCTGAATTCATCAATATAGAATCAAACCTACTACTGTACATAAAAGAGCACCTGGCTGTACTATTTATCAGACAAACTTGCAGTGCTATTCAGACCTTTAAACTCACTTGAACTTGTAATTTAAAGAGAATGAAACACTCCTGAGTTTTGAAGGTGACAGATGACTTTGTGCCCCTTCTAAACACCGTGTGCATCTGCTGTAGTGTAGAGAATTTTCTAAAGAAAGCACACTGTAGTCACTATGGGCTATGAGTTGTAAATATGAAGTTAAGACTGGAATACCAATAATTATTTTTTTATACTAATTTGCAAAGGCTTTTTTTCATTTAGAAACAGTCTCAAATTGAACAGCTGCCCCATCAACTTGGAAGTGAAGCTATAACCAAGTGAAACTTGGAAGTGGGGCTATAACGTTCCTTAACCAAGGACTCATCTTTGCATCATTTCTCTTAAACCACACACGGCTGATGGGGGAGATGTAACTTTAGGAGAACATCTTACAGAAAAATACTTATGAGTGATATAAAATGCTTTTGCAGGGATTTCAAGGGGTATATAGCATAGTGTAAGGGAACAGGAGTGTGTGCCAGTAGTGCTTCTTCAGAGTGCTACCATTTGGAGTGGATGGTTATTTGCTGCTGCCAAGATAGCCTTGTCAGTTGTACTGGTTTGATGTTTATGTTTATTTAGAGGGACAGGAGCAATAAGAGATTTTGTCTGTAACACAGCGTGATATTTATAAGGTTTTATAACAAGGCTTAAACTTTATTCTACCTCTGGAAAACAAACATACGTTAAAAATGTAAATTGTACTGGAGTTTTTAAGCTCTGAAAGCATTTTACAAATGAGTGACTCATGCGGTGCAGCATGGTGATTCTTTCAAAGTACTTAAGGCAGGAATATTAAATTAATGGTTCAAGATAATTGTGTGTATTTGTATGGGGTGGGAAGAAGCCTTATTTCCTAAGGAAAATTCTTCAGTGGTTTAAGCATTAATAACATGGTTTGCCACTTATTTCAAATAAAAATAATTAAACTATGTTTGGGGTTTGGGATATGTAGAGTTTATCTGATCTTTTTAATCTTCATAGACATAAACCAAAAACCCTAGAGTTAGTCAAAACACTGCATTTATTCATTTATTTATTTTTTGTTTCTAATGAAAATAATGAAAGTTTGTTTTTCATTAATTACAAACATTTCAGCAAATAAATGCTGCTGGGGAAAATCTTGAAGTTCAGCTAAGGTGTTACTATTGCTCCTTGCTCTATTTGTCCTGGAGTCACAGTGGTCTTTCTTGTGAGTGTCTCACTCATTGGCAGCTATTACTAGTCTTACCATGAGCTAATCTACAGTTTTTAATCTGAAGTAACTTGTAACTCAGAAATTCAGTATCCAGTAAAATTTTGCATAACTTCAGTGTTTTTTTTTTTTTCTTATTGCTAGTCATCGACTGCTATGTTTCCTTACTTTTCTTTTACTTCAGTGAAAAAAAAAAAAAAAAGTAGGTCTGTGTAGTGTGCCTGCTGACTTAAGAAAAAAAGACAAACCAAACTGATCTATATTTCTTCTAGCTAGGTGCCTGAAATAATAAGGACTGTGTCACAGCCCACTGATGTAGTAATTCTTAATGATATGTCAAAGGGTTTATGTTGGAAGCTTTGAAAATTTGAAAGCATAGGTTCTTACGATCCTATTGGGGTCAAACATGGTGCAGTCAGCTCCAGTCACTGTCTGGAGCAGAACATACCACATACTAATTTAGTTAGCTAGTTCCAGGAATGAAGCCGAGAAGCAAAGTAATACCCATACTGTTGCAACCAGTCAGAGGATGAAGAGCTCAAAATAACTGGGAACATGCACATCGACAGGATAGGCAGTAAGATGTGTTAGTCCTGGTGGCACCTGCAAATCTGAATCGTCAACAGACGCAAACTCGTTGTGCTCATGTTTTAGTCTTTGAGAACCTTTGCTTTCAAGGCACCTTCTCTCCATCGTTCAATTAGCTTCATTAGATAATGAGCTAATTCCCTTTGTTAACAACTTTACAGCTAAACTATTCATCTCCCTATGTCCAATAATACTATCTGACAATTCTTCAAATGCTTTTCTTACGTGTAGATGTGTCCTGTGGTTTCTCATTGGTGTCTAAACCTCAAGCCTCAAGTTACACTGATTTTAGCTTTTAAAATCAAGTAGAGAAATTTCTCTTGCTCAGAAGAACAAAAACTGTGTGGGAATTGAAGGAGGAAATGGGAGGAACAGGAGGAATGTTGTCTTCCTATGTAGGTGGAAATTGCATTTTATTATTTTAATTAATTATTTAATTATTTATTTATTATATTTATTTATTTATTTATTATTATAATCCATATGGATTTTGCCCAAAACTATAATGGTCTGGGGATGCTTTTGATTTTTTTTTTTTTTTCTAGTGTGACAAAGCAACTGTTTCAGGTGTTACTTTTTCAGTTGATGTGAACTTTGTTCTAAGGTATGGAAAAAGGTATGCATCTCCAAAGTGTCACTGAATGCAAGGTATATGTGACTGAAGGGGACCGATTTCAATAACTTACGTAGTTTCCTCTGGTTCCGTCTTTATGGATTCTAAATTACTCTCCATTTAAGTCACACCAAGATTATCTTTACCTCAGTTCTGTTTTCAGAACTTATTATAAATATCTTTTCATTTAGATTATTTCCTTTGCAAAATCCAGTTCATTAGTATTTTATTCATTTTACTTTTTTTTGCAGTGCTTATGCCTGACCTATTTCCTCTTTTTAATTTATTTCTTCTTCAGTGCTTTGTGTAATCACAGTTTATTCTTAACATTCTGTTTGAAGAGCAAACTATGGACCTTATGTGTTTCCACTTCTTTGGAATGCAAACTGCAGATAGCATTATAACCTTGATCTAATGAGAATTCAGTATTTGTTCGTATTCATATGGAGTAAGATTCATTTTTCATGCTCAAGTCCCTTAGCTTCTTATCTAGCCAACTTCAACCATTAACTTTTGCAGTTCTGATTTCTGAAATTAGAAACTTCAGATAGTGATTGGAATCTGTTTTGAAATTTAACATAAGCAGTCAACTTCTCGTTAGAGCTTTGTTTTTTATAAGAATAAACTGAAGTGTACTGGAAGGCTAAGTGGCTAAGTAGAACAAGTTAAATTATTTTGAACAAATCATATTAAACTTCTTTTCAGAATTTGAAGTACTTTTGAAGCTTTTCTTTTTTCAGAATTTGAAGCAGGTAAACACACCAGATAATTGTTTCAAAGAAAAATATGGATCAGATCCCAAACTGCACTGACTACAATTGCTGGCTGAGTATGTCTCCAGCATCTGTCTGGTGTGGAAGAAGCAAAAATGTCTGAGCAATAGAATGGCAAAGGAAACAAGACCATTCCATTCTTCTGTTTTCATGAAATTTCAAGATATACTTACACTATTATTTTAGAACTCAAATTCCAGGAATAATGACTTCTGAGGAGAGTTTGATTGAAAGCTTAGTGATGTAATTAGGAATTTTGCCATGTTTTTGAGTTGACTTTGGATTAGACTGTGTGTCTTCAACTGGGAAACAGACTGTAGTGGAAATGCGAAGTCATGGCTTGAAGCAGTGATTGAGCACCTGCTGGGAAGGCAGGGCCAACCCAGGGGAGCTCAGGTGCATGCAGTGCACTTGGGAGACAGGAAGGGATGGAGCCAGCATCCACCCCTTCCCAGACCTTATTAAAGGGTTGGCAGTGGAGGCAAGGGTGTCTTGCTGGAGATCTCTCCATACCTGAGGTAAACAGCTTCTTTCCTTCATTTCTGTGTCCACGCCTGCTGTATTTGAGCATATCCTCACTTGCTGCAGCCTAGGGCTTTGCTACTCCACTATGATTGCTTCGTTTTCGATCACATTACAACATCACAGAATCACAGAATGGCCTGGGTTGAAAGGGACCTCTAGGATCATCCAATCCCCAACATTTAGAATCTCGAACCTGTGCACCAGAAGCAGGGGACGCAGTGTTACACAGACATAACGAGCAGATTTCACAACAGAGGAAACCTTTCAATTAAAAAAAAAAACAAAAAACCAAAAACCAAAAAACTTGTAGTTTATGAAAAATAAAAATTACGAAATGCATGAAGCATTTCTAGTTGAATTTACTATGTATGCCATGTGCACTTATTATCTAATGTTTTGCTAAGGAGAAAATGTATTTTAAGTTAATGTGACAGAAGACATCCCAGCAGATAGCACTGATGCACTTTAAAACCTTAAAACCTCCTACACAAGAACGTCAAAACAAGAAACATGCTACCCTCTAGTCACCAGAACTTCCTGTATGTATAATAGATAGCTAAGCAAGTGTAGTAAGGAAATGTCTTTCTTGTCTAAAATATTTGTCTGATCCAGCATTTCCAGCTGTCTGCTATCTTATCTTTTGACCCCTCAGTCATACTGCTAATAGGATTTCTATAAACCAGCACAGCAGTGGACTTGGTAGCTCAACAGATTAGTTCATAGACTTTCATCTCTGGAACCTAGTTCAAATTCAGTATTGACCAAATGTACCATAATCCTACTTTGGGCATTCTCATTGGAAAAGCAAGTATAGACCATACTATTTTCTGCAACTCAGCTGGAAATAGGCTACTATAAAACGTCATTGCCTAACTCAGATACATGAGTTGTTTTTATTTGTTTTATTTGTTTTTTTTTTTTTTTTCATTAAGAGATACCTGGCAAGTTGTGTAACATATTTGTTTCTTCCTATCTCTTCAGATCAGATACCAATTACAGTCATAAGTGAACAGGTTTTCAAAAAATCCTACATTTCACACTTTTTATATTTTAAAATAAAATAAAATAAAAATATTAATCAGATCAAACATCTTAAGAAAGGATGTTTTGGGTTTACATTTTATATAACTTTATGTTTTATATAATTTTCCTGTTTGTTATTGATTTTTATTAGAGAATGAATATAATTCAATTTAGAAAAAAATTATGTTGTGAAATTGCCAAATTGGGCCACTTTGATATTGCTTGCAAGATGATTTCTCCCTTCAATGCCTACAGGAAACTACTTTTCCACAGCTCCTGTCTAAAAAGCATTTATGTACGTGTAATATGATGCACAAGTTGTTTCAGTTACTTCAAGGATTCTTTCTGTATAAGCAGCCTACATAATTTTTTAATCTTCCTGTACAATGACCTGGTCATCCAAGAAGGGGAATGAAATGATAATGATCAAAATTTGTAATTGGCAAGAGAGAAAGGAAAGATTAAAAAAAAAAAAAAAAAAAGTGATGGCAGCCTGTGGATATTCTGTGGTGAGCAAGATGAGAGCCTATCATTACTCTAATTGCATTGCTTGTCTATTCATTTCCAGCCTTCATACAGCCTACTTGGTTGTTCTTCAGATTTTACTTTGCCCAAACACCAAAATACTTTTTTTTATTATTATTTATTTATTTATTTATTTATTTTTAAAGCACACTATGGGGAAGCTCCTGATGCTAGAATTAATACTAGAAATATTTCAGTATTTATATGCTTGTCCATTCTCAGCTGGCAACTGGCAACTTTTTTGGTTAATTGTATGCTGTTATTTGTTGCTTGGTTTCGGAAAAGAAAACTTCATGCTGATATGTCTTTCAAGCATTTCCATTTGCCAAGCAGTATTATATCTGATCTGTTCATGTTTTACATTTTACATCAGCTCTAATCGCTGAGAGTAGCATTCAGTAGAAACAAGAAAGACTGCAAAATCTCAAGGTTTGGTCTCTGGAAGCCCACAGGGCAACCATATTTAAGTGTCACAAATTGAAGAGTTGGAGAGGCTGAAGGTAAAAAAGAAAAAATAACTGACCTTTCAGAGATGATGCCCTGCCAGTCTATGACTTCTTCCTGTGAATTGTGGGTTAACCATTTGGGTTTGTCTCAGTGAACGCAGCATGATGCTGGGCTAGGGAACATTAGCTACCAACTGTTCTGTGATGGTTAAAGTTTCTCTCCTTCCACTGAAAGCAAGATAGACATGCATCCTTAAAACTAGGTATTACGTCAAGTTAGGAAATTAGCTCCTCTTCCTCGTGTTGTTATGAGCTGCGTCTGCCTCCAGATGAGAATTCTCATTATGTGTTCTACATGGGAAATGCAATCTCAGAATTGCCACGGCAGATTTCTGTGAGTATGCAACATGAGGGTGTTGGTGTAACCATCAGCAGAGGATGGTGAGGCTAATAAGGGGGTATCTTGGGAATGGGCACTTTGATGGTATTTAGACACTACAGCTTACAAACCCAGGCATCATGAGTTCTATTCATGAAGTAATTTAACAACTGTATAGGTTTAGCCAGTGTTTGATTATAAGTGACTAGACTAATCATACCATATTATACATTTAAGCTGTTTTGTAACCAGTTAAGCTAAATTTCTCTACTGGATGAAATAACTTTGCAAAAAGCTAGTGTATAGTGTTGTTAATGGCATTTAATCTAGCATTTAATTACACTGTATACAGTTTTGGGAAGATAAGGAAGATATTTTTCTCATGTATTTTGTGTAATCAGAAGAAATTGCTGAATTCAACTGCGTCGTGAAGCTTTTTAATTGTCTGTTTCTTACTTGAACTACAGTTCGTTCATTTATACTGCTGATATGATAGGCATACCTTTGCTCTGATCTGTAATAAATCAAGCAGTGGCCTTGCTTGGGAAAGCTAATACAGAATAGGTTGCCAAAATCCATGCTTCACAGGCGATACATAATGCATAGTAGCCACTGCAAAAAGGATTCATATCCATTTGAAAAGTAGCAAAGAAAATGCAGTACTTCTTATTTCTGTCTTATTTTTGTTTTTGTTTTCCTGTGGATGTTTTTGTCAATCAAACAATATTTATTAAATACTGTTACTAAGTACATGATTCATTATGCATTATTTATCCAGTAAATCATACTGATGGTACTTCACAATTGATTCAATTTCGATTAAAATAGCAATGGTTGTTTCTGAAGAAAGTGCCTTGAACACTTGACTTTAGAACTGATAGCCAGATATACTAATTTGTTCTTTAATATTAAGTAGCTCTAAGTAGGATGTAGACTTTTATTGTGTTCTATTTAAAATTATGCATACTAAATAGAAATTCATATGTTTATGAATGTGTATGCAGATAAATAAGAATTGACACATGTTTGTATTGATTTCCTCTGACAAGTTGTTTTTTGCTTCTCTCTCTGACTGCTGTTTTTTGCCTTTGTGGTTATATAATTATTCTGAGACAGACACTCCCTTTTTTGATATCAATCTGAAATCATTACAGTAAGGAAAAGGTTTCTATTTCCTGGATTGTAGTACCAGTGTCTTGTTGCTGTAGTCTGCTTTTTATTATCGCTTTGATAGTTTGTGATTTAACACTCTTTGTCAAATTTGTCTTTAATGAAATATTTTCATAGTTTTATTTTTGTCTACTTGTGGACTGTGAACAGGTGAAATTGATGGTGGTTTTAGGGGGAGAAGAAAAGTTATGAAGGACATTTGGACCTAATTCAACATCTAAGATTTTACTATACATAATAGTAAAAAGTTCTCCTACTTGAAGCTCTTGTTTGAAAGCAAACATTTATGCAGGACGTTTCTGCTAAAGTTTTTAATTCCGTGGACTTCTGAAAGCTTTATGGAATATAAATTGGTTCCCAGAAATACATACGTGTGTTTACTTGCGCTAAGTACACATGATCTACCATTGTTACTGGGGAATGCTGAAACATGTCTATTGAAGTCTTATTAATTGAAGTGGATATTTATTGTTATTTATGACTGCAGAAATACTGTTACTACTGAAGTGTCCTCTTGTTAACTGCAAGACTCATACAGCATCTCATTGGTCCAGTGGTAGGCTAGGAGCTGTGCTGAGCCCCTCCAAAGCATTGGATCTCAGGAGGTCAAGTCTCAAGAAAAGCTGTGTAACCAGTTACAGTAGAAGCAGGAAAGGCACAAAGAATATTACAGAAATGTGGCCATTTTTTTTTGTTGTTGTTGATGATGGATTGACTTATCATTAAGTTCAGAAAGCAAAAATACTCTTCTTGTCGTTCTCATAAATTCTAAATTCTCTTGTCAGGGTTTTGATGCCATTGTCGGGTAGGCCGAAATAAAGAGTGAGCACCTTTCCCCAGCTATTTAAACACTTTACAAGGATAAGTAGTTTGGCAGCACTGTAATGTGTGTATTTTTGGAACCACGTGAATTAATGTGATCAATTTTCTTCACATAAAACTAGTGTATGGTTCGGATGGTTCAATTTCTAGTTGAGCTTCTAGTGACAGATAGCAATGATGCTCACTCTGTAGAGAAGAAAAACTTTTCTGAGGCATGTGACTATAAGTGGGGTTGTGAAATATGAGGAAAAACTGAGTTGCTTCTCTGTTTCTTCATGATTTTTGTGAGAAAATAGTTCCCTGTTTTTTTATCTTTCAGAACTACTTTCTTATGCTCTCTACCTGAATAGGGTAGTGGAACATAAGTATCCCATAGCAACCTGTAGCTACTTTACAAGTCGCAGCATCTTGGAGTTTCTTTTCAGGACCTTCATATTAGTACTTAGTGCATCTTTTTAAAGTAGGAGATAGACCTAGAATAAAACATAATGTAACTTTATCTCATTCTATATACAATGGTTAAGCTGAAGAAAAAAGCCATCTCAGTTCTACTTAAAAATGCTAACAGTAGTTTAGTGATCTGGCTCTGCAAGCTGTTCAGCAGGCCAACTCTACATCTGTTGGCATAGATAAAAATCTGAATGGAGGTAGGAACTTGACATATATTAATACCTTTGCAGAACTGAGGTTGCAAGCCTTGCAAAGGTTATTCTTGCCAAATGTTCTTGTATTTATTGTGACATTGTCTTTATTGAATTCATTGAATGCAACTCCTCCTCCACCATCCATTTGATTTGCAAATGAATTCTCTTCAAATGTATTCACACCCCTTCTGTATTTGCTTTCCAACACTATTCCAGCAAATTACTGTACTGGCAGGAACATTTAGTGAACCAGCCAATTTTAAGTAAGTAATGCAGGAAGATTCACAAAAACCAAAAATTCTCATTCATAACTGTAAGTACAGTTTTAGGGATAAACCTGATCTTAAAAAGATAATCAGTGAGTCAGCACAAACGTTTTTTTTCTAACCTATGCTTTAGGTTAAAAACAACTGAACGTTCTGTCAAATTATTTATGAAATGCCTGTGTATATTCAATAGATCAAAATTTGTTGGCAGAAATGAAGTTATTAAAATTGATATTTGTTTGAAGATAACTTCTCTAGAGGCAAGATGTACTGAATAAGTTATTTAATACACATCATGCAACACTAGAAAGGGGCAGAATAGTTGCAGTAGTTCTTATATTTCTTTCTTTCTTACTCAGTAAATAAAAGTAATAAATAATATTCAAAGGCCAGTGTGCTTTAGATGCAATCATACAGCTTTTGTTGCTTATCTGATTCAAAGCTTAAGACTTCAATAGAAAAAAATACGTATTCCTTTAAATGATTAAATTTCATTTCCCTATTTACTGTTACTACTCAATGCAATTATTTCCATTTTAATGAATACTGTCTTACTGTCTACAAATGCAGTGAAACCAAAATACTGTACTTAGAACCAAAGGGTTGCTAAGAGGCAAAAAAAGCAAATCATTATGTGCATGCTGGTATGTTTAATCTATGGAGGTCAAATTTCTTTTGTATCAGTTCAGAATTTTTTTTGCAGGAAAATCTATCTGGACATATGTATCTAGTTTTTCTTTTGAACATTTTCTGGTCTCTGTCCAACTTTTCTTTTTATCTCCTGCATACCAGCTTCCAGGTATCTGTCTCCTGATGGTAGAGATGTGTAGAGGATTAGTGTCTTGATTGGCAGATTGGCTAACATTCCAGTTCTGTTCATATGGAGCTTCCCTCCGTGTTCTAAAAAACTGCACCAGACAAGCTAGAAAAAAGATATTCTATTTCCCTTGTTGCAAAACAACACACGCAACCTAAAATTCGAAAGGTAATCTGAACTAGGATATCTTTATATATTTCACATACCAATGCAGACAGAATTGTGGATGAAATAATTATTTCTTTTCTTGTATTCAATAATTTGGAGGGAAGGCAAACTGAAAATGACACAGGGAATGGCAGAAAGCTCAGACTCATCAATTGTATCTTATAGCTAAATGAATAGATCGAAGTCCTTCAATAAATAGAAACAGGAACATTGTCTTTCATAGCCCAGTCTACATATTCTGTGACATTCAGTCTGTGAGTGACTACAGATATATGAAATATAGGTGGTAGGACATATGTAGGATAGGACAATATAGGATAAGAGGACAAAGCACTTATAGCTGTATTTACACACATTTCCCTGCATAACAGCATTGTAGCAGGATCCAACCGAACTGAAGACAAGTTTAATAGAACAAGTAGCCATCATGGGGAAAAATGCTGTGATTATTATATTTTCTTAAACCAAATTCCTTCACTTCTGGTTGGGACAGCTGGCTAAAACTTTTTAGTCAGTTCGGTCCTAATGCTTTCATGGTTTTTCTATATATGTAATGCCAGAAAGGGAGTGACATCTTTCAAGCAAGGTCATAACGGTTCAGCATTGCTTTAGTATTTCCTCAACAATGTGAACCTGAAGGGAATATCCATATGAAACTGGTTCCAGGAGATATCTTGAAGGTAAAGCACTACAAAAGGCAAAATTTTGTTTCATTAAAAACTGATGGGAACAATGTATATAATAGCCTGTCTCTGGTATGACTGAAAAGGAGTTTCATGGTTTTGTATTTGACTAGCAGACAAATTATCTGTGCCCCATTTTTGTGCAAAACGAACTCATTCAAATTACAAATAAAAGCAAGGTTGGCAGATTGATATTATAGTGAAAGCTGAAAGCTCATGGTACTGTGAGATGATGAGAACACTCCAGAATCAACAGTTTGTCTTGTATTACTGGGGCAGGAAACAAAAACAGCTGGTTGGTACAAAAAGCTTTTACCCTCAGTCCATAAATCTAAATTGTTATAAAGCTTTTTAAAAGCTTTTTTTTTTTTTTTTTTTTTTTTTAAATAAAGCCTTTTATAAAGCTTTTGCATTTCCTACTGTACTGCTTCAAGACAGCAGTACCTAACTTCCATCATGTTCCACTGTCATGTTTTTTTTTTGTGTGTTTTAAGTCTTAAAATTAGAAAATGCCCTACGCAAACATCCTATTAAAATGAAGTAAAGACTGAGAGTGAAAAGTAGTTTCAACAGAAAATCCCTTAGACATTGCTTTTAGAAATATTCCATTAACCTTATTTTTGCGATGTCTTTCCTAACTGTATTTGTTTTTAGGTGGTAGTTGCATTCAATCTCTTTGTGAATGTGCAGCTCCAATGTATATTTGGTCATGGAAACCCTATGCCTCTATCTTAGATTGTGCCTTGAATCATTGACTTCTGATTGTTTCTATCAGCTGCTATTACTCTGTCAGAATTCACATTTAAGGTCTGCTGTAGAAGAAGGGTAATCAGTCAGGTAATAAAGGTACCCACAAAATAAGATTTCACTAGTCTCAAATCTGTTTGGATATTAGCTGTTCAATTTCACTTCCTGATGGAATGACCACACACGCACACATCTGACAGATTCGGTCTTATTACGAGTTGTTAATATTTCATTTGAATGATCCGTACGCACTCACATTGCTTTGTGCACTTTTCAAATTTCTAAATGACTGCAACTTTATCTCAGTCCCTTACAGGATGATCCACTGTTCTTCTAAAGAATATAACCAGGTCTATTTTTCAGGACTGAATGGGGAAACATTGCTAGTAGAATACTGAAAAAAATATTGCAATAGTACAAAATATTCCTTTGATGATGTTGCTAATGAAATTGTTACGCAAAAATTGCTAAATGATTTGAGTCCCAAGGGATGACTTGCTGCTTTTTTTCCTGAGATATTCCAACCAACAAGCCTTGAGAGTACTCATAAAACATAATGTAGTATGAGGTGCACATTTAGATTTGTTGTTTTGAAGTTGCATCAAATAATTGATCAGAAACTATAACTGGGATTACAGAACAAGATCAGAACTGAATTGTAGCAAATAATTGCAAAAATAATTGAAGTTAAATCCTGAAAACTGGAAAGCAGTTCCTTTTAATGCCCACAGGGATGGGACTTGTGGCTTTGATGAGTATTAACGCCAGTAGATGAGGTGAATGAAGAAAACAGAGGAAGCTTTAGACTAGATTAAAATTATGACATAACCTACCTTAAGAAAGAAAGCAGAACTTTCCAGTCCTTTGTCAAAGTACAATTTTGAGATAAAGAAAGCCTGTTATTTCCACTGCAATGAATATCATTCCTTAGGGATTCTTTGGTCATTTAACAATGGCCAGTTAATAAAACTTTGAAGGTCATATTTCTAGTAGATCTTTTAGGTTCTTAAATTTAAGCACATTGCTGATATACTTACTGAGCCTATCATTCATTCATCAATTAACGCTGTGTAGAAATAGACTAAATTTGTATCTGTACGGAGAAAAATGAATAGATTTGTAACAGTCATTTTTATTTGTTAAGTACCAACGTGAATTCAACTCTTCAGTCACTCCGGAGAGGATGGAGAAGGAGACTAGAACTGGCATTCAAATCACAATTCTTTGGATTCTTTTACAATAAAACTATCACTATTCATATGAATTAGCACTATTTTAGGGTCACTGCTATAGATCTGTGCACCACAGAGGCGCCTGGTCAGTCTGCTCACCATTGCCATATTTTGTTTATTTGGACAGTCGAGGGGAACTGCATGTTAATCTTTTTTTTTCTTTTTTCTTTTTCTTTTTCTTTTTTTTTTTTTTTTAAGAATCACACATAAAAATATATATATATATTTGCCATAAATACGTAAAGCAAAACCAGATATTGTATAAAGCATTTTTTATCATTAACAATATTGCATGGAAGGTTAGATACTGGGTGAAATTCTGGCCCCTATAAGTTCAACAGTAAAATGATAAATGGAGGTAGGTATGGAGAAAGAAAAAACCAGTAGTGCAGCCTGTTCCACAACACACCGTGTAGTACAAAAGGTGTAGCATTTCTTTCATCTCGAGATTATTTGCATTCCTTTTTACTCATCTGTCACTAATTTGTCTTGTTTCAGAAGTGTTTCTTATCTAAGTAGGACTTACTACAACCATTCTTAGCTCCTCGTATGTGTTGTAGAAGTTTCACTAAAATTGAAGTACTGAAATATTTTTACTTTGCCAAAGTAATGTCACTAATTCATAAAGTAAGGAAAACTTGGAATATTCTTCCAAAATATCACAATCTTGATATAAAGGCATTGTTGGAAAGAAAACTGTTCTTTTAAAACACAGACCATCTCTGAACTCACAAATGCTTGTTTAACTGCATCTAATTCCACGTAGTTTGAACCTAGAGTGAATCCTAGAGGGTGCACTATGTACCAGAATTTCTGCATGACTAATCCTGTGCTGTTAACAAGGTTGGGCAGCTCTGTGTATAATTCATGGCTACTCAGAGGGTATCTTGGGTCTTCAAGCACAGCTTCATCTCGAACTCAGATTTAAGGTTTGGTATGAAAAACACAGATCACTACTGAGCTACTGCGGTGCCTTGAACAGAGCAGGTTTCCTGATAGAAGAGGTAAATAATTTTAGCTAAACATCTTGATTAGAGTAGCCCGTTTTGTGCAGAGTTGATCTGAGTTGTAAACATGAAGTTGTCAGATAACATTACCATTAATAATGTTTACCTCCAAAAGAAAAATCTTGTGGCAGAGAAAATCTGAAAGAAATAGGATGTGTCGAGATACATATTAAATGGGAGACTGTCTCAGTTGTGTAATTGAAATGCTTGGGTGAATCTAATTAACCTTTCAAATGCTGATTCCTGAGTGTTTCTGGCATCCAAGTCCATGTCTTGGGTGAAAAGCAGATGCCAGCACCAAAACATTTTGTTCGGTTTTCCTTTGGGGAAATTTTAGACTCAGTTTTCCCTCAACTATTTTGTTCTTCGCAGTGTGTTTGTAAAATACCATTCAGTTAGGTGTTAATATTTAGATAACATGCAGTGCCTGCTCAGCATCTTTCATTGCTGGCTGTTCCGTTTGCTGCAGGCTCCTGGAGCAATTCAGCCATTTGAGAGCTCTTTCTCCTTTCTCTGCACATTAGCCTCGTTTCCCTCCGCTTTGGGCCACAGTGAGCCATTCAGGGGATGCCTCCTGAGCTCAGGGCTGCGCAGCACAGGGCTCTGCAGACCATGCACACCTTCGTGCTGATGGCCGGTGCTGGCCTCTCTATGGGGCAAAGCACCAGGCAGCATGCAGTGCACGCAGTGCCTGCCCTCAGCGCTTGTCCTTTGCACCTTCCCCATGGTGAGCATTCTCAGGTGTGCTCTGTGTGTCCCAGTTTGTACGGGTTTTTTTTTTCAGTCAAACTGAGCAGAGAGGTGCTGTATACGGGCCAGTGCTTTGGGCTGAGCAGTGGAGTGCTTGCAGGTGCTGCTCATTTCTCCAAGGTGGGGTAGCTGGAAACTTCTGCAAGGTGAAGGCAGTGGTAAGCTCCAAATTGGTGTTTTGGCTTCCTGAGGTGTCTGATGTAGAGGAGTTAGAGCGCATTCGTCTCAGTGGGGTTGGCCAGTGTCAGCTCCCATAGCACTACCTGAAGCGTATTTCTGTGCCGGTTAACATCTGAGAAACGAGTGCTCCTGGAGCATGACTCATGCTGTTCTAGGTGTGTGACTTGGTGAGTTTGTTTGTGCTCTGAAAGGGCTCATTTTCCACACCCGGGGAGTGCTGAGCTCCTCTTTTGCCTTTCTGTGAGTCTAGAGGTAAGAATTTTGCCCAAATGGGGAGATGCGCAAAGCTGTATTTCATACAAAGCTTTGTTGAAGTTAATGTCATGAATCGTTGCAAATGTAAAATGAGCTGAACAGTAGGAATAATGCAGAGATTGATGGCTTAGGACTTCTGTCTGTACAGCATGGAGTAGAAAAGAAGTCATTTCAGCAGGTTAGAACTGTTCAAATGTATAGTTCAATAATATTGCAATTTTGCTGAATACACTTGGAAAATTCTTGGTTGAGACCAAAAATAGTGACTGAAAGCCTCCATTCAAATGGAAGAAAAGTATCAGTGGCTTCTGTCTCAGTTACCTGCATTTATCTGGGAGACTATGTGCTTTAAGGAGAAAAGCCAATCCTCAAGCTCTCTTGGTGCTGGATTGGTTAAATTGTCCTTTTCAGATCGTGCAGAACAGTATCAGTCATCTTATGTTAAGGGAAAACATGTCTAATCTTTGACAGAAATGAATTACTTCATCCGGGACAGCTGCGTTTTGTCTGATACTTGTTGTCAGCTTTCACTGGGAGATGGGGAGCAAAGAAATAGATTTCATCAACTTTTGAGATGGGAGGAAATGAAATCTTAGTAAAGAAAACAAGTTATACCTCTAAAATGAATTGTACAAGCAAGGAGATCTATCAGGTGAAAAGTGAATGTTAAAATCATTTGCCAAAAGATGACTTAGGCAGTGCTGGGGAGATGGAAAAAGGTGGAGAGCTGTGATATTCCTAGTTTATCAAATGTCTATCTAAGACATCTGGGATTTCTTTAAAGAAAAAAGCCCTTCCTAGATATTTTTTGATGTATGAAACTCAAATGAGTTACCTTCTTGTTTCTCTCATCAATCTGTAACTAATAGCTAGTGATTCTTGCCATAGCATATCCAGCTTGTAGTCTGTAGTTGCACGTGTGTATATGTGTAGTTACATCTGCATGCACCTTCCAGACGATGTCTTCCAAAATACTGTTTCCAGGCTTGGCAAAACGTTCTAACTTGTTCACCGACAGACTGATACTTTGGGCACAGAGTTGGTATGGGGCCTTTCTACTGATTTGTTTTAGGGTGGGTAGAAATAGAAATGAACAAGTCTCTGCTATTTTGGTACAAAAACTATCTTAAGTTGTCAGTTTACAGAAACTTTTTTATTGCTTTCCAGACACTGTCTTCTAGTTTGACTTACTGTTTTCTCACTGTAAGTCATAGGGCAAGTCTAATCTAATTGGTAGATATATACATATAGTTTAGATTTGTAAATGGTTGAAGATGCACATTAAGAGGATGTTTTTTTTATTTCTCTGCATCATTTCACCTTTTTTTGGTAAAGTGGATTTGGCTCTTCCAAGCCATATGGAAAAATAAAGTAAATTAGAGACTGAAGCTTGATGTGGAGTGCTTGCCAATAAATTATTTCTGTTCAACAAAAAATAAAAAGTGGTTTTTTGTTGTTGTTTTGTTTTGTTTTGGTTTTGTGGTTTTTTTGTTTTTTTTTTTTTTTGGTGTTTTATTTTTAAGGTAATTTTGCAAACTAATACCAAATCTGTGGATAAAATGTAGTGCTTCAGTTGTTGAGGTTGTCTCTTCTGAATAATCACATTTAAAGTATTTTCCAGAAGGCAGAGGTGGAAAGAATATCTCTAAAAGATGGTTTTGTTTTCAAATTTGTCATCAGGTGCATTGTTAAAAAAGTCAAAACATGTTGTTCTCATAACCTGTGAACAATAAATATTTTTCTGTTTAAAAAAAAAAAAAAAAGATAATTGCAGTTTTCCCCTCTGAGTCCTTTGCAAAATTACAGGGAATCAAGAGCTCTAAACTGAATGAAACTGAATTAGCTTTTTCTTCCTATCAGATCTGAAGTTCAGATTTGAGTCTTGAGGAAGCCCTTGGTAGAGGATTAGATGGCACATGTGTTAATTTGTTGCAAACTGGAGTTTCATTTTGTTTTTGTTGTTTAGGTTCTGAATGTAGAGATTATTACTAATATTTTATTCTGCTGCTTTTAAGATACTACTTTACTAAGTGTGTTTGGGTTCACATGAGGTATCTTCTCCTCAAATGCTGTTGCACTCAGGGAGAATGCACATACTTAACAAACTCACATTTCTTTTTCCTAGCAACTGAATCAGATTCTTTGTGTGACCTTGGTGTTTCCAGTGTCTGGTCAGAGGGATAAAAGCATGGGTTACGTTACTGTTGTCCTGTTTCACTGACTAATCTTTCCTGAGAACTGGTGCTTCTGACTAAAAAGTTGCAGTGTAGTTAAAATGGCTGTTTCTAGCTTTTTACTTATAAACAATCTCCAGTTTTTATTGCACATCAAGACAGAAGTAGCTTGGATTTATTTATTTATGGGCTAAGTAAAGCCAGTAAGATTGTTTCCAGTAAGGTTTGTAGGTAGTGAAGAAAAACAATGGAAAAAACAGCAACGTATCTTAGCAGCATAGATTGAATTTCTTAATAAACTAAAAAAACTGTCAACACAATTGGATAGTCCAGTCTGAATGGAACAAATCACTTGTGGGGAATTCAGAAACTGGCTTACTCTTCTGTATTTCCTGCCTGTGTTTGAGGAACTGAGGTAGTAATCTTGGGAACTATGTCGTATGATGTTCACTGTTAGCATCAGGGACAAGGAATGTGGTTATACGTGCATGGGTACTCAACATTGCAGGGTACCGTGTAGAAGGATGGGGCCCTAGTCTTCATTATTTTGGGGGGAATTAGTTGGACAGAAGTGAAACACAAAACGAGCCTTTGTAAATGCACTGGCATGAGCAGCTTATAAAAGAGGCAGACAGAATCTGCCCCATAGTAGTTCTCCCTGCACTGCAGGAGGTTTGAAGCTAGTGGGTGGTCATTTGATTGATATCCATTCAGAAGCTTGTTTATGCAACGTTTGATTTAATGCTAATGCACTGAAACACTGCAAAATTAAACATTTGCTTTTCTATAGATCCTGCATTTTTAGATTAATTTACTGAGTGAATTTTGCTCTGAGAATCATCCTTATAAATCTTTAATTGAAGAGTACTCAGTAAAGCTGCAGTCTAATGCACCACGGCCTCTCTGCACAATATGATACAAGTCACTGCGTGAAATGTGGGGAAAACATTGTAGAAACTATGTTTTCTCTTAGTATTTTATTATTTAGTACAGAATTCAAGTTAATGTGGCAAAATCTGACCTCCCTCTGCTGTTAGTATTCTCCAGAGATGTTGCAAGTGCGATGTGAGTTTAAAATCCGGTTAACATAACTAAGATTTGAAGAGGGTAAAAAAAAATAATAATATGGCTGATGAGTACCCTGCAGCTTATTCACTTTGTCAAAATAGATAAATCATCTTCCTTATCACCACATCAGTGCCTCTCTGAGATTTACAGTGTGGCACTGTATTTGTTTATTTTTTCACCTCAGTTTTAAGTAAAATATTGAGGTGATAATGATGTTTAGGAATGTAATGCTAGCTTGATTTGGATAGTGCAAGCAGTTAATGAAGGCTGAGCATGGATTAGAGTGTTACTCAGAGAAGTATGTAATTCTTGCATGGGAGAGAAGGCGGTAGTAATGGAAGTTTGCTGAGGTCTTCTGCCTCAGTCTGTGATCCTGCCATACCCCTTCAAGCTTTTAATACTTTGTGGCAATGTCAGAGTTTTTACATGCACATTAGAGCTTTGGTTTCCTTTCTCGGTGGTTAAATAATCTTCCTGATAATATACTATTATAGTAATTTAATAATTTCAAACCATTATTTCAAATATTAACAATTATTTCTTAAATGTTCTTTATCCTTGTTGGTACTCTTATTAAGCATTGTGGATGCCCGACTGCACAAAGCATTCAGCAGCTTTGAATACAGCATTCTGTTGTAAAGCGAGATTCCCTTCCCAGTGCTTCCAGGTAGTAACAGTTATTTCTCATGCAAATGCTTGTTGCACACCAGGTTTTTATGTTGTTCTTAGAGTTAAGAAAATTAATTGAAAATTAACTACTAGCTTGTAGAAGAGGTATTGTGTGTCATGGGGTTGGCTTTACCTGTCCATTAGGAAGTGCCAGTTAGTCCAGAAGTACCTGTGAATCAGAGAACTGTGAACTGAGAGGTTTGGGCTGTATGCTGTCCTGTAACAGCGATGGTTAGTGGAGTTACTTTTTTGTTTACTTGCCTATTTTACATGCTGCTTGTAGGCAGTTTGGAGTGTTCCCTTGTCAGTGTTTCTGTGGTAAGTGTTCACTTGTGAACGTGGCTAATTACACAGGTAGTACCTCCTCACGTTTTCATTGTACTTCAGTGTTTAGTCTTGCCGTGTTCTCATGCTTGTTACAACTGTCAAATGAAAGGAATACTTAAAGGATACACTTGAGTCAGCACTTCTTTTGTCATCCTGCTTGTGCCCTGTCATTGGTTAGCAATTATACCTCTGCAGCTGCTACTGTATCCTCTGGGCACTGTGCCTTTTCTTTCCCTACAAGTGCAGGGAGTATTCCTGCCATGAAAGTTTTGCGGAGTCAATAGAAAATGCCAAAGACATAACAGATTGCAGCAAGATCAGCAGAGAAAAATGTGAATTGGTTGTTTCAGTTCTGCTTCTCCTCTGAGCTATACATACTTATCATCATAACAACGAAGAGTGTTACCAAGAGGTAGCACAAACATTGAATTCAAGACCGTATGATGAAAAACTCACTGCAGAAGCTGATACTTTAGAAACTGTGGAAAGGACTCCTTAAGGCAAACGTCCAGTCACAGTTTGAGAAATGTTGACAATGTGATAGCAGATTGAAAGCATTCTCTTCTCAAAACTACTGCAAAATACATGCTTTACAACTTTAAGTATTAGATGATGAAATATCTGAAATCAAGTGGGGGACTATTTGTCTCTTGTTTCTTTATCTTTAGGAAGAGTGCACTCAAAAACACCAAGATGTTTTCAGCTAAGTGTATCAAACTACTGAGTGGCTGAGAAGAAAACCAAAAGAAAGGCATCATGGTGCTTGTCAGGAGAAATGATTGCACAACGAATGTATGTGGGATGAAGTCTGGATTCTGAAACTAAAACATAGAGTAGATCAGCATTTGGGTAGCACTTCCCCTTAATTAATGTAGGTATACTGAGCAGCTCATAGACAGAGATGTATTGTTTGTAGATTTTCTGAACTGCACGTCAATTATTTATGCATATTACCAGTACTACTGTCCTGAATGAGAATTCAAGTTACCTGTCACCAAGGGCCTTGCAGACCCTTGTATATAAAAGGAGAAATAATTATTGCAAGCCAATTGGTGGAAGATTGAAATCCATGAAAGCTATTAGTCTCATTATTGTCCTGTAACATTGCAAAAAACGATATTAGCTGGTAAACATAAGCCATCCTCTACTAATAGCTTTTTTCTTTAATTTTTGCCAGATTGGTGTCATTGAGATTCTGTAACAGACTTTTTTTTTTTCCTAGTGTGTATTTTAGTTCAGGTGTGATGTCACTGAGGGAAGGCTAATGTGCCTACTTTAGTTAGTACAGAAGAGCAGAAAGCTTTCAACCTTTGTATCTGATAGTAGTTGAGAAACTGCTACTGATGTAGTTGTCCTGAATGGATTTACGTCTCTAGTGTCAATATTCGCTAATGTTTTGATGCTTCGTATTGGTTCTTCAACACTGATTGCCTTGTTCTTGTGGTTTTTGTTGTTGTTTGCTTTGTTTTTAATGACAATATATTCATGAAAAAGGCCAATCTGAATGTGTGTGAACACAACTTATTTCTTTTGGTAGGGTTTATATTGCCAAGTGCCTGATGAAGACTTAATGGTTGGAGTAGAGTAATGTCCTTCTAAATTCCTTGTGTCTGATAATTGCCTATGTTTCTTACTGTCGAAGTCCCTCCATTTACCGGCCTTGACAGGAATCACTTGTATGCACTTGGACATTTTCTTTTTGCATACCAAAGCAAAACAAGAAGTAGCACTGAAGTCTGTTATCATTTATGGAAACATTTGTCAACAAAGAAAACTTGGATGGTGACATAATTCTTACATGCAGCCTGCTGGGAAATTATCCAAGCTGGACAGAGCCCAATTTGGCTAGGATGTCAGTAAAACTTTGAAAAAGAATTGTAAACAAGTAGTTTTGGAGTGTGTTTGCTTGTGACTGAGTTCAGTTAATGACTTTTTTTTCTTCTTCAAATTAGTTTTTCCCAAATTGAGTTTCCCACCTAGCTTTCCATGACCACTTTTAGTATTTTTAATGTCTGTGCCAGTTATCAAGACATTAAGGGAAGTGTTTTGTACATTTGTTTCTGGAACTTAGAAAGCAGGAAGTGGTGGATAAGTCATGTAACAAGAAGGGATATGGGTGGGAGAGCGTACAGCAGATTGGAAGATGTCGTCTTAGTCATGATATATGTGTGTCTACTGCCTTGTGCAACCATTCAGCTAGGAAATGTCACAAGCCTAGCTTGATTTGCAAAAAGAGGAATACAGAGATTAGGTATTTTATATAAAATTCTCAGTCTAATAATGCAAGTAGGTTTGCTTTGGAATGACAGTTTGTTTTAAAGTCTAAATTTGATTTCCAGTCGGTACACCATGAAGAAAAAATCTTCAGGTATTTTTGTACACTTTAGAATTTCATTGTGGTGTTTATTTTACTTCTAAACAGATGGTAGAACGGAAAAACTTGAAGGATTGTGTCTTTAGTTTGTATGAGATAGAAAATAATAAAATGATTGGTTGTTTTTATTTTAAATAACACTTCTGTTAACAGTATCGTGTTGTGAGGCAGGTGTGCTGTTAAATGGAAGTATTGGAATGATTTTTTTAACAAAATGTCTTGCTATAGAAGAATATCTCCAGAAGTTTCACATTTTTTTCAGAAGACTAGCAGACTTTCACCTGAATATATGTGCACACCAATTATATGTCGTTGTTTAAGTTGCTGTGTCTCATTGTCAAAATTCAACTTGAAAATAGATTTTAAATCAGACTTTTCATGCACAGATTTCAAGTATTTAAGTGCTAATAAAATCAAGGGTTTGACATAACAGACTGAACAGTTTCCAGATACTGACACTTGCTTTCACAGTCATGGTGCATTACAGCTTTAAAGGTTAATGTAAAAGCCTGACATGTCATGATGGAATTTGTGAAATTTAAAAACTTTTTTTTCTTACTGAGCACCTGGCAGCAACGTAAGCTTTAGATGTCTCTTTCAAATGTATTGGATATATATCTGATGACTTTCAAACTATTCAAATATGATAACAAGTGTTCAATGAAGTAGTGATAAGCAAGTGGGAACAGAAAATCTAAATGCCTTTCAAAAATCTGTGGAATCTTATTATATCTGGGATACAGTTCAGGTGGAAAAACAAATTCTTTCAAAAAAGATGGCTATAGTTCATGAGTTATCTTCATGAACTCTGCAGAACAGTTATCCTCCCAGGATCCTTAGATATTTCAAATGCAGCATCCAGAAAGCTGTCACTTCTGCTATTTTCACCATGAAATGTTAAATAAGCATAGATTTTAACAGTACAAGTTACTTCTAGTTGTGCAAATCATTACTCCAGAGTAACATCAAAACAAAAAAAATAGAATTGTTTAGCTTTTTCTTTTTAGATAAAATGTAAAATTATTACCAAGTGTACTAGATTAACAAATATTTCTTTTAAACTAATTTGCACTGTTGTAAAGTCATACCTGTACAAGCCCACTTGTTCAGATAGGTTTAGTTGTGCACAGAGACTCAGTAAGACAGGTACAGTGGAATATGAAACAGTGGTTGAATGAGGAGGCTGAGCATTTATGTGGTCAAGTGCTGGAAGGTTCTTTCTCCACCATTCTTAAAACAAGGGCATCGTTGAATTCCTCTTTTCTGGTTCTCTACTTCTCATTTTTTCTTTAGGGGTTTTATGCTCTTCATTGTGAGCATTTTTATTTTTTGAGCAACTAGATTTATGTTCCCAGTCACTGTATTTGTTTGGTTTCAGTGTTTTTATCTTTATATTTTACCTTGTTAGATCACATACCATCATCCCACGCCTTAACAGCAGTCATCACAGTGAAACTGAGTCACGGTCTCATGGCTGTCTGCACCAGACTGGGCCTTCATTGGCAGATTGCTGATCCCTGGGCTCAGGGTTACAAACAGGATTTGTCAGTTATTTTGTCAATTGTAAGAGAGAAAATGCGTTTAGTTGAATATCTCGGGAACAAGGTCTTCATGGTCTGTACTATAGTCTGCAGTAATTCCCTGGACTCCTCTTCATCAAAGACAGCATTTTGTTCAAAATACTTAAGCCAAATGAATAAATATGGGGGAAGTAGTTTTATTTCTTGTTATCTCATAGTTATCTATTTCGTACAGCAGAAAGAAACAATGTTTTAAAAACACAAATCAAAAATTTCAGGATTAGCCTGTGACATGGAATGCTCATTTTGAGATAAGTTGCAGAAGTTTATGAAGTGTGTGTTAGTGGTTTTGTTCTGAGCAGGACAATGGGTGGATGCATTTATTAAAGTCCTTGCCAAATACATCTCCCTGGATTGTCTCCTTGAGGTGAGTTTGAAAAGCTCTGAGTAAATGTTACATGAGTTTGTAGGTTTAAGTTGCTCAAAGCCAGTGAAAATCATGAAGGTATTTGAGATGAGTGTGTGAAAACATGACTTTATCTGTGTTAAAATGCTTAGTTCTAAATAAATTAAACTAAGGCAGTGTAGCAGAAGTGCTGAGTTCTGTCCTGAAGTAGTGATTGAGCACCTGGTGGGAAGGCAAGGCCAGCTGGGGGACCTCAGGTGCATGCAATGCAGCCGGGTGACCAGAAGGGATGGAGCCAGGATCCACCCTTTCACAGTCCTCATTGAAGGGTTGGCAGTGGAGGTGAGGATATCTTGCTAGAGATCCCTGTGTACCTGAGGACTTATGAAGGTAACCAGATTGTTCTCCTTGGTTTCTATATTCACAGCTGCTGTATTTCAGTATATTCTCATTTGCTGCAGCCTGGGATTGTGCCACTCTGATATTATCGCTGTAGTTTCTATCACATTATAGCATTACAGCTAGCTAAAAAGGGGATTTGGTATGAGGATTCCTTATCTGCATAACCATGTGATGATAGCAAAGAAGTAGCAACCAGTTATCTTTCATAGGAAAATACTTGTGGGAGAATAATTGCTGTTGGTTTTGGTTTTGTCTCACTTTTTAATTGCCTGGCAAATTGTGAAGGAAATGAGTCAGTTATTTTTCTGCAGATCAGACCTGCTAATGACAGGAACATGACTTTTCCCAAGTTAAAAATTGTTTCCAGAACTGTGTATTCTATGCCTTTATCCATTGTATATTCTGTGCTGTATGTCCGTTTTGGATTTCTGTTTATTCTTGACACAGAGCAAAATTAGCAGAATCAAGGTTGAGGTTTTTGTTTCCTTGTTAGTGTTCTGTTTGCAAATAGAAGATAGCAAATAACAATTGAAAGGCTATCCAACGTGCTGGAACCAGTGTTTCTCTATGCCTTAAAAAAAACAGAAGGATATGAAACAAGCAGACAGAACTCTCACAGCTGATAGCTGTTCGCTCCACATGAAAGCCTTTTTTTCTGAATTCTTTAGTAGATATTTGGCATAACATTATTAAATTGTTCATGGTAGTTTTATTTTTATTTATTTATATAAATAAATTGGGATTTAATCAGTATAAGGGCTGTGTGGTCTTTGAGGGATAAAGATGTAATGTAGTTGATCTGGTGGTGGGAAGGTTCAGTGAGATAGCATACCGCCATCTCACTGGCATCTGCTTCTGAAGTTGTGGGATAACATAATAAGATAGTGGGCATTACTTTTGGAGCAACCCTTATACACACTGAAGAAGGCTGTAGAGTGCAAGTGTGCCTAGAAGGTTTGTGTTTGCCTTCCAGTTATATTTTCATGAGTTGTTACCCCATCAGAGTGTGCCACATGAAACCATCAGCCACATGTGATATATAATTGATCGTTGTCTGTGGGGTTTTGGTTGTTTTTTTTTTGTTTGTTTTGTTTTGTTTTTGTTTGTTTGTTTTTGGTAGAAAAAGATAATAATTAGAAGACTTGCTTGGAAACTAGCATTAAGTAAGTTTAGTTATTTGGCAGTCTCTGAAATTAAGTCTTTGTTTCTGAAATGAAACTGTTGCTTGCTGCGAGTGAACTGTTAGGAAGGGTGAGTGAAGTTGAATGCTTGGCCAGACACTGGGAAATGGTCCTCAGAGATCCTTATTTGAGGGAGTTTAGGCTTCAATGTTTTTGCTGAATAGCAAAACACCAATAAGCATTCTAATAAACAGAAATGTTACCTAAGTGGAATGTTTGACGGGATCATCACTGTGAAGTATTTCCCTAATATGAGTGTAATAATGCAAGCATTGCTGAAAAAACCTTCTGAAATGTTCAGCTCAGTGGGCCCACCTATGTTTGGAGTAAATTAAGAAGCACTTGAGTGGTTTTCTGCTGCTTCGTGTTCAATGTAATATATTTTGTTTCTGAATTTATAACCATTTGCCACAGGTTGAAACTCTCACTGGTTTGTAACTTGGTCCGCGAACTTGGCACAAGTGCTTAGCTTTCCAGAGTTCAAATCTCATCTTTTAAAAATTCACCTTCCTCTAAGTATATGGCTTTTTCAGACCAATTTTCATCCTGGCCAGCCATTAAAGTGATTACTTGTCTAGATGTTAACTTGTAATAGGAAAAAAAAATTTCATAGTGGCTGATTTAGTAAGTATGGTATTTCCCTTGAAATGGCATTTCAAGTGTTGACCAAGTTCTGAGTAATGAAATAGGGATCTTCGAGGTTTTTCTGTGTGTGGTGAAGGGCAGAGGGAATAACTTTGTGGAATCTTGAAGGAGAAAAAACAACTTTCAGAAACTAGGAAGATATTTCTAGCTAGTTAGATTTGTCTGTGTCTCACTTTTATCTACATGTCTTGGGCATCATGAATGTGATTTTTGATAATTGCTTTGTTGTTAGTCCTCTGACACTGAGTGACAGTACTTTTCAGTGCTTGACAGCCAAATCTATTGGCATACAGCAGTTCTCATACACACTGAGGTGTTTTCTTTCTGCCTGGTGACAGTAAGAGCTTCCAAGTTGACGTGAAGGGCTAAGACATCTTTACAAGTGAGAAGAAAGCTGAGAGAGGATGAGGAGGTTTTCTGTCAAAATAAAAGCATTCATTTAGTTCATCCTTCCTGCATAATGAAATAGACAGGAGATGTGATAGCTGCATGTTAAAACATGTTTTATTTATGTGTTGCTTATGGAAGATGTTATCACTTTAGCTTACTATCAGGGTCGTCATGACTTGAAAATTTTTTGCAGCAAATGACTTTCCAACAATTTTTTTTTCGATGAAGCAATAGGTGATGTGATACAGAAAGTATATTTGCATGTAGACGGTATTGTAGTACACTCTAAGAGTGTGTCTGCTCAGTATTATTTTCCCACAATAAATAATTAAGTAATGTAGAAGATGTGTACTATGAAACTTTTTGTATTAATTTAATTTATATTTAAGAAAAAGAAAAACAGTTTGAGAACTCTATCTCAAGTGACTTTCTGCTTTTATTTAATCACTACGGATGCTTTCAGACAGTATAGAGTGTTTGATTATTCCAAATGGCTGTATTTATTTTTATTTTTTTTAAATTGTAATGACACAGTTAGTAGGCAAAGAGGTGCCTACACAGAAGCAGTGCTTGTGATTCCTGCATATGTGATAATATTAACTGGTAATATTCTCTTACTGTCTTAAAAAAAAACAAACAATCCTAAGCAAAGGAAAAAATTCACATCAGCACCCACCAAGAACAAAGCAGCCAACCAGTAACAAAACAAACCAACTCCTTGCTAAGCTTTGTTCAGTTGGCATTGCACATCAGGAATAACTTCTTGAAGAATCTGAAGATGAGTGGTTTATGTGATCAAAGAGAACTGTATTGTTATGTATAGATGTGGTTGATTACTGGATATTTATGCTGTTTCTGGTTGTTCGGTTTGGATATTCATGAGAATATGTCTCTGGTGATTGATCTTTGCATCTGGATTCTATTGCATCAATATTTCATTTGCATTTGTCCCTTCCTTTTATGATTATTCTCTCATGCAGTCTACATGCAAGAATTTAGACACGTCTGGGAAACTGTTCAAGCTTCAATTATTGCTGGCCTCTAAGACCTGAGGATACTTCTTAAATATTGTCCACATGTGGTGGTGTGCTAAGAAGTGTGGCTTTCATGAAGTAGTTCTCGCAGTGACACCTTTAGCATTGGTGCAGATATGTGGCAGTGATAATCTCTGTTCCAGTGTTAACTAATGAAGTACTGTTTACAAAGGAGTTGGCCTGGAGGACAAGGACAGATCAAGCACTGAAGCATGTTATACATCCTCTTAATAAAAGCACTTCAGGAAAAAAAGCCTGTATGTTTTTAGTCTGTGTGATACAGCAGTTCTACAGTACTTCCATGTGGTAAATGAATGATTTTCTGATGTTATTTCTATGGTTAATCTATTTTTGTGTTTACGAGAAAACCTGATAACTTTGACTCTTCCCTGTCTGAATTGAATGTTGTTGCTCAGAGGTTCTTAGCCTTTAAAATTTTCAGTGCTGTCAACCTGCCTAGAATTTTACAGGGCTAAATTCATAGTACGAACCGTAAGTCACTTGCATTAGGTGTTCGTGAGAGATTCTTAGGTGTTAAGAGGAATCTTGAGTCAGACTTCTCCTTTGCGTCACCTTCTAAAGTACTAGTGGAACTGCACCTAGAAAATACCAGGTGATTTGAAAACTGCAATTCAGGAGATAGGATTCTCAGTTTTCTTAGATCTCCGCTATTTAGAGACACCTGGAAACTGTGAAATGCGCTTAGACTACAAATTAGAGCATTCTACACTGATATCTTAGGTATTCCTCTCATTTTTTAGATTTCCAGACAGGAGATCACTAGGATGCAGTAATGTTCCCAGGTGATGCGCTTACTTGTTTTTGAAAATGAGATATGAGTTTGCTAGAGGGTGTTGATGTCCTGTTGTGCAGCTTGATTATTCTTCATGTTCTTGGAGTTTCACAGTTAATGTACAAGCAGAAGGGATTTCTGTGGAAAAATGTGTCATTTCTTCCAGGCAACCTTAAACAAATTGGCTGGTTCTTCTCTCTCTTCTTTAGTTTTCATTAATTATGTAAGAATGATATCAAGATTTGGAGCTTTGAAATGTCCAAAGCATTCTATCTTTGAACAGTGTGGTTTAATTTTAATTGCATTTTAGGAAATAAGTGGCCCTAAAGCATCTTGCATTATATAAATTATCTTGGTGGAAGAAATGAAGAAAATATATTTAATTATAGGTTATAATTCAGCAAATGATAAAAATGCTGTGTTGAAGTAAATTGTTGCCATTAATGAGCTTTCTTGTTTGCCAGTACTAGAATAAATTCACTTGACATCTTCCTAATATTGGTTATTTTCAGTGATATAACTAATTCTAAAAAGATGCAGTCTGGGCAGTATCAAATACTGCTGTATCCAGTCACTGGGTAGTTTTACAATACTAAAATGTTATACTGAAATATCAATAATATTATTTTATATTAGAATATTATAATGTTATACTGAAAGCTCTTATCAATAGCATTAAATATAGTATGCTGAAGTCGACTGTTTCATTTTAAATTGAATTCATTTTTAACCTTACTTAAAAGCCAGCAAGAAGCATGGTGTTTAAAGCATTTATTTTGCATCAGTGTTTCCAACAATTTCACAGTGTTGTGGTTTAGTGTCATGTGTTGACTGTGACACTTTTGACATTAAATCATTCAGCTTCATAGCAAGGTATTAGTAACACAGTAACCAGCTTCTGTTTTCGATCTGTATCTTAACAGATAAGCATCCAAAGTGCAAAAGATTATCTAAAACAGTGCTGCCTAAATCAGGGGGAGCTGTTTAGTAAACAACGTGAGGGAAGAAGCGGAGCTGCTGTCCAATGTTTCGTGCTGTATGGATAGGATTGTGTCTTTTGCTTTGTATTGAATTTGAATACAGTGTAACTTCATGTGCAAGGAAGCTGCTCAAGAATCTGATGGACTGTATTGGTGTGCACTGTGGTCCTAAAGGCAAGTAATGAGGAGTAGTTTTTGTGTTGGAGTTGTAATTAGAAGATCTTTGTTTGTCACAGTGGTAGGAAAGGAAGCGAACACCCACTGTTTCTGTTCTGTACAGTGATTGCCTACCTTTCCTTCCAAGATCTCTTATTCAAGAAGAGTCACCAACATCTACAGCTTACGTGGCAGTTTGTTGCTATTTTAACTGGTAAAGGTGACAGGGTAATTTATTTCTATAGGAAAGGTGTCAAAATAATTAAATGTATCTGTAATTAAAATATTAATCAGAATTTAAATGTACTGTGCTTACTCTTCCCTTTATTTCAAGTAACAATCAGAATGTTATTTGAGTTGATTTTAACTTCTTAGATAGCTGTAACGTTGTAAAGGTGAGAAACAGGATGAGAAGTTGAATAATTTGCTTTGTAAATTAAAATACTACAGACATGTCAAAGATAAATGTATATGCAATATTCTGGATTAGGCAACAGATAGCGGTAATCATAGAATAGCTTTGGTTGGAAGGCCTCTTAAAGACCATTTGGTTCTCACCCCAGCGTCTCTGGGCAGCCTGTGCCTTTCTCAGCAGCCTTTGAGTGAAAAATTCCCCTCTGACACATAACCTAAATTTCCACTCTTTAAGGTTAAAGCCATTTCCCCTTGTTCTGTTACTGTCGGTTGGTCTCCCTCCACAAGATCTTTCTTTATGTATCTTAAGTGTTTTAAAAGCAGGAGCTTTGTTTGTTATAGCCCCAAGAAGGGAATGGAAGCAGGGGCAATGCAATTGAATTAATAGTTGTGGAAAAAGTTCTGTCAGATCTGCTGAGTTGTGGAGTACCCTTTTTAAATTAACGCGTGTCTTTTGAAGTGCACTAGTATATATCCTATAATGCAGTCTTGGTTTCTTATTTTCCAAGGACTGTTTGAGCTGTAAGCTCCATGAATCCGCTATGCAACTTGTACCACAGAAATAAAATAACTACCTAATTCAGTATAAAATAAAATAATGTACAGTGTAGCCTGAGGCGCAATGATAACATATTATCAGGTGCAATTCACAGATATGAGAAAATATCTTCAGCCTAATAAAACACGTAGTCATAACTAATCCCTTCCAGTACCTGAGTGACAGTAAATACTTCACATCAGTTTCTCATGATGTACATCTTAGTTTTTGTTGGTTTTGCTGCGGATTCACGTGGATTTATTTAAGGTTCTTCTGTTTGGGTCCTCGTCTGTAAGCTCAATAATATCATTGGAAGCCACCTCGTGCCTTGAAATCTCGGTGTAATTAGATGGCGACGTGAGAAGTGGTCTAAAGTCTGTCTTTAGAATTCTTGAATGAAAGCACAAGGATGTTGAGAAAGATAAGATCTTTACTGAAATAGTACCTTGCAAAAAGTGTGTTTAGTGGGGATTAAATGAAAGCCTAAGTTTGCTTCTGCAAACCATATTTACTGTCTGGATTTGTTGCTCAGCAGTATTGGCAGTCTGAAATTCAGAAGGCCATGTTTTGTGATGGTTTATAATTTTTTGGGGTAATATTTAAGAAACATATCAAAGCAGCTCAACTGCAGTCCTACCAAAAGCTATGGAGAAGGTTGTATGAAAGTTGTGAAATAGTGTAATATGCCAGTGCTGAGTGCTTCTGTCAGCTGATTCATGGTCCTGCAGTCCAGGTTTGAAACCCCGTTTTTATTCATAAAATTTACTTTAGGGTTTACCAGCCACTATGCACAGTCTGAACTGTCCTGAAAATCTAAATCTAGACTCTGCTTTTGTCCATGGATAAAATCATTTGAAAATCTGTGCTTGAATGTAGTCAATGTGATTTATTTATTTATTTATTTATTTATTTTTGTTAAAGATACATGATTCATTGCTCTAAAATAGGCTTATCATAATCTGTTATCACTTTGCTGTGACAGAAAGCATAGCCAAGGGGAGTTGGCTGTTCTGTGTTATAAAGAGAGATTTAGAATACACCAGACAAAATCTTAATGGTACTACCTTAGCTGTCCACTTTTCCCTGTAAAACGGGCTAAAGAAAGCAGGTGGTAATACGTGGTCTAGCTATACTGGTAAAATTTATTTTGATATTCTGAGTATTTGAAGTCTTTCTTATGGATTCCTTTCTTGTAGCAAAGACAAGCAGCATCCTGTTTTTACCCTGGACGTGCATGCTGGAGGCTGCAGTAAAATAGCTTCCTATTTTGGGTCTTTGGAGGAAAAGATCAACCTCCTAAGACGTTGTTGCCAGACCTCCTCAGTAGCATATTATAGGTCAACATCAGGAAACGATTTAAGATACATTATACAGTGGTAATAGTGACACTGCCAGGAGTCTGGAGAACTTCACATCTTAAAAAAATATGTGGACCATTTTGTTCTGCAGGTGTATGTGCTCCAAGATTCTGGAAAGCTGTGTGAGATACTGGTGTGATTCAGAAATTGAGTCATTGAAAGACTCAGAACATTTAATGTAACATTTCCTGGGCACAAGTAGGTAGGTACTTACAAGTGCTGTAATAGTAGGGATTTTCCATCCTGGAATAAATGCCATTCTGGGAAGGCAAATGCGAGCTTTAGGACAATAGCAAAGCATGACTTAAACCAAAAGGGAAAAAGTATTGTAGGTGAAGTTTTGAATGATAAGTTAAATGATGATAATCCAGTCAGTTTCTCAGTCATAATCCTAGTTCCATTATGTATTGATCATGTTGTTAACTCTTCAGCTGGGTGGTTATCATTATTTATCCTCACGTGTGCATCCTGTGTGGGCTGCAGAAAATCAATCAATTAGCAGCAGTAGGTGGGTAGATGTCTCAGGGATTACTGCACTCAGCTGTCTGTTTGTTAATCATTCAGACAAATAAGGACAAGCAGATGCTAGGATCTGTGGTTATGTAGAAACCAGGGACGCTGGCACAGAAGCTTTTAATCTTTTATCAATATGTAGAATTTTCTTCTCAGAGTCTAACAGTAATCAATCTTTGCTTTTTGCGCTTTATTGGTTTTTTATTCTTTTTTGTGTGCACATGTATATGAGTAATCATATTTTAGAAGCTTATTTCCCTTGTAGAGTTCTGTTTTACTTCTTAAATTACTTCTTAAAACAGAAATTTTGTCCAACAAGAATAAACCTCTATATTTATTCATGTAGCATTATATTAAGTGTGGATCTTCTCATGAAAATAACACACTACTATATTGAGCAAGAGGCTGTGATTATTGCATGTGAAGTATGAAGAGTAAAATTTACAAGGTAAGCTTAAGAGATAAAGAGAGAAACTTCTACTGTGAGTTGTTCTTAGTATTAATAAATATTACAAAAGCTAAAGAAGAACAGAGGGGAGCAAAAGCTAAGCCTTTTGAAAGTTAATAAAGTCTGGAATGAACATGGTTAAATGCAGCTTGAGTTAGGTATAAATGGCATGTAGCATTTTGTCTTCAAGTGAAATCTCCTGTTCCAAAGGATCGATGATGACTTCTTAGTAGTTTTTGTAGAACATGATTTCAGAGTTTAAAAATCATCTTTGCATACAGGTATGCAAGAAACTGGAGCCACAGGCAGGAATTTGACATAGAAAATATCAACTTAAAGTATCAAACTAAGCTTCCGGAACAGTGTTACATAATGAAACATAGCAGAGGAAATTGATTCGATATAGGCAGTAAAGCTGGAGATTCTTGGTATTTTAGCAATTTATTTATTTATTTATTTGGTGCTAGGATCACTTAACATTTCCTCTGGAAATTTGAAAGATCCCCATTGTAATAAAAATAGGTGAGTAGGAAGGAAAAAAACCTCTTGAAGTCCAAGAAAATGTCGAACTTAGGGAGTATGATGTGTGTAAAGTTTTATTTTATTTTATTAAAGTTTTTGTTCTTTGGATTGATAGTGAGTTTTGTTCTTTGAATGTTTGTTCAGTGCATAGGTCAGACTTATAGCTGTAATAAAGCTGAATTTGATGATATACTTCCATTTGGGTTATAAAATGCAGGAGAACATGTTTATAGTAAGAGTATGGTAATAACGTTGTTCTGATAGTGTAGATTATCTGTCACCTCAATAGAAATAAAATATAATCTCTTTTAATGGAGTATGCGAAGAGCAAGCACTGGAGGCAACCTTGTTATCAGTTTGGAAAAGTTTTCTTTGTAGACAGCGAAGCAAGAAAACAGACATCTGAAGCTAAGGCTGGGATGTTTAATGTCAAGTGGTTTCTACATGCTAGAATTTATGTTTTCGTTATGAACAAGATCTATAGCGCATTTGAAAGAGTTTATATTTTAAAATCTCAACCCAAACTGTCTCAGTACACAGACCTGTGAAGTATGTGAGTGTGTGGCAGGGAGGAGGGTCTGGGGGAAGAAGAATCAAGAAAATTATTTTATTTATTTCAGTGCTGCAGCATTAGGAATTTACTGACATATTTAAGTATGGGGAAATACAAGAAAAAAGATGGTTTCCTGCTTTTTTTCACTGATGACTTATCAGCCATTTTTCACCCTAAAAGGTATCCAGATACATCTGTATAACTGCTGTTTCTTGATATTTTCTTTGTGTAGTCTTTTTTTTTTTTTTTCTTTCAGTTCAAAACTAAAAACGCATTGACTCCTGTGCACTGTATCAGAATGATCTTCTTTTGAATTACATGAAGTTAATTCCTGATAATCACTGGTTTTATTGCAGTAGTCTTAAAACACAAGTAATTGAAAGAAGTGTCATGACTTATTTTCCTCTGATCTCTATGGTTTGGGAACTTAGTACTGAGACATGTGCAAAAGATAAAGTGGCTTGCAAAATCCTTTTTTTTTTTTTTTTTTTTTTTTTACATGTATGTATACATTATATATGTTAATGAAAGTCAATTACCCAGTCCAAATGTCTATTCTAATTCTTTTCAGTTCTTAGCATTATTTTACGAGGACTGAAAAAAGGTTCTCTGTCCATTTAATTCCTTCTTAAGGTGCTGCTTAGAATGACTGATAGAATGAGTGCTAGATAGTAAATTAAGAGGTTGTGTTATGAAAGAAGTTAGCTATCAAAATCCAATAAAAGAAAAAAAAAATCTTGTACAAGAAAAAAATATTGGAATCTAAGCAGTTATTAATTGTATTAATATTTCATAGCTAGGTAGATGTCTAATACATCTAAGTGCTCTTAAAATATATTTTTTCAAAGCATGACCATCGTTGCAATCAGCGATCTTTAGTTAACTCAGTCATTAAAAGCATCTATTTTTTTAGTTATCCCCTTCTCTTCTGATGTAAACAGAAATCTCTTAACCAACTCCCTGGAGTTGCCATTAAGCTGAACAATGCCTTAATTTTCTGAACTCCTTCGTACTTTGACAACGTACACGACTGAAACCTTTAGACCCACTTGGAGCCCTCATGATTTCATTTAATGTCAAAATGGGATGATATAGAATTGCCAATATAATGGAACTGCAAAATTAAAGGCATTTCTTGTATTTTATGGATTTTTTTATTTTATGGATATTTATTTCTCTTTCTGATTTATTTCTCATTCTGTTAATGTTCTTCGCGTTGCCTCTCACTTACATGACCCTGGAAGAGCACTGTCAGTAACAGTAAAGCCACTAGCAATAGGAATCATCTCCATAAACATCAAAGCTACTTCTGGACTGTCAGGCAATAGAAATTTCTTCTTCCATTAACGGTAGCACTTTGTACCATTGCTACCCCCCCCCCTCACAGGACAAAATTTCTTTAAAAAGTAGCATGAAAAAGAAGTAATTACAGCAAAACAAAACGGATTTATGTGGAAGGAAGAAGCTGGATTTCAAATATAGGAATAACATCGAATAAAACACGAAGTTAACTAGAGAATTATATTATTTTGGAAAGCTTTAACAATTGATTTTGAGTTGACTGAAGATACTACTTGCAAAATATCATTGAATTACATATACTTAAGGAGAGGTTCTGATTGGGAGTATGGTAAACAGTGCACGTGCTTATAGTATGCACTACTTGATCATTCTGATTAACTAGGAAAATGGTGAATAACGCCGTTTAACCTTCTCTTTACTGGTAGCTGGGAAATTTCCAGTTCACACTTTTAAAATGATCGGTCTTGGTTTCCCTTGTTTACATCCTGAAAAGATAAGTTTTTTGGACAGGTTGACAAGATAGGTTGGACTTTTCAACCAGTTTATTTGGGAGTATTTTTGGTTAAATGCCAGAGAAGAAAGTATGTTCTTGGGAGCTATTGATTGTGTACTTTAAGTGTCTTGAGAGCAATGTGAAGACTGTAAGCCCATGGTCTGTAACCGTGGCATAGTGCCATGAATCTCCAGTATGTATTTGCTATTTGGGATAGTTAGCATTCTGTTTTGTCAGTATGCTGTAGTGAGACTCATGCACTGCCTTATCAAATATTTTGTGTGCATCATTATTCTCAGCAGTAAGTAAAAGAATCTTGAAATTTAGATGGAGATGTCAGGGAAAGTGGAGTGACAGCTGTCCTCAGTTGATTTTTGATCTCTGTGAGGTTAGTATTTGATGGTATGAAAGTCATTAATAATGTAGTGCAATGTGTTAGATATGTTTGTTAAACCTACTTAGTATCTGCACTGTTGTCAAGGAAGTTGTTCATCTTGTTATTCCGTGCTTAGGCTGTCCATGTAGCATTTCAGTACCAGTGTAAAGTTTGTAAGTTGATGGTGACCAGTCTTAAAGTAAGCTAAAGCAGCTGCTGAGTGATAGCTCTTCGATGTCTGCTTTTACATATTATCTTTTAACTCTTCACATGTTTGCACACAATTAGCTTACAGCTCTTTGAAGTGTGCTAAATCAACCAATTTCAGACTGACAAGTCCAGAAAGTTGCTTCCCGTGATGGCACCATCATGACAGTTACAAGTTGGTGCTCAGTACTCATGTGCTTTACAGTCTGCTGAGTAAGAGATGAGCCAGTTACCCCCCCCTCCCAGGAGTCTTTAGCTTCACCATCCATATGGATAGTGTTCATGAGAGCTATTCTGGTGCTGTTGTGGAGACTGGTGCTCTCAGAGTACTTGCTGCTTGTTCGAAAGATCTTTACTTGGAAGGTTGCAGTGGGAAGGGGAAATCTTTCTTTTTGACAAGAATCTCTAAGAAAACGTATTTCTGTAAAGCTTTGGAATCTGATATTATTAACTTTCTGGAGGTTTTGCATGTGTGTATGGTAGCAGGCAAAAAAAAAAAAAAAAAAAAAGGGAGGGATTGTGAAATGCAGAACAAAAGAGAGGTCTCCGAAGAGCATGAACAAATCCAAGATTATATGAAATTACTCCCAGTTCTATGTTGAAGTGTATAATTAAATATATACTTATATTTTGAAAGGTAGGTTGTTATAGCATGAGAAGGCAAAAAGTAACTGCCAAAAGAATTTTTGTGTTATTAGTGGATATTAATTACTAAGAAAAATATTTTTTTTTAATGCATCTTAGGGCATGCAAGTACTTGAATCTTCTAATGCAAATACATTTTTTTGCAATAGAACAATATACCTTTGGACACCGAATGCTATGTAATAGTGGTGAGAAAAAGGTAGGGCTTCAACCTCATGCTTATGAAAGGCTATATTCATAACCCTCTCAAAAAAATTGTGATTTTTTTAGTTGAAATATTTGAAAAAAAATATATTGAAGGTCCCTTTTATGTAATACCAGTGAAGATCTTGTGATCCTAAGGGAGCTAACCTGTTTCCATAGTTGGTTGGTCTTTTAGAGTCACTGTGCTTGCTTCCCTTATTTGAAAGATGCACAGTACCTTTGGTGTGAAGGGTGATCTTAGGTCATCATTGCTGTAGTCCAACAGCATCTGTTTAAAATATAAGGCTATTAACTCTAGCGTTATCATTATATCTAGTTATTTGCATATAATTCTACCCTTGTTGGCTATCTTAAAGGATGGTTTTGTGTGCTTTTATTGTCCTATACAGAATAAGGAGTTTCTCTTTTTTTTCTGTGGCTGCTACCCTGTAAGATTGTTAGAAAGGTCATGTAAAAGTATTGATATGGATTTAATTTTTTTCTGTGAAAGTACACAACCATAATGATTTTATGAAACTTCTCTAATTAATGAAAAGTGTTAGAATAAAAGTGTATTATCTTCATATTCCCTAAATGTTGCGTATGTCTGATAATAGTGCCACATAGAAACGTACCTGCAGAAGTGTGCCAAACTTCATTTAGTTGTTGATGGTGGAGTATTCATGTCAAACTGCTCTTAATCTCTCAACTATTTCTTTTAGCCAGCCAATCTTATTGTTTGAAATCCATTTGACTGCTTGTGGTTCTGGGTAGCGTGCACACTTCATTTGACTGTGTTAACAGTCCTGTTACTCCTGTTACATTAAGCCCTATGAAATATTTTCTGTAGTGTGGTATCTTGTGGTCTTTGCTCAGTAGTCAGCTCTATGCTTATTTGGAGAGCAGAGTATTGCTAGAAATCTAAAATTAATCTTTTCAACTTCTGTAAGTTTTTAATCTACACTTTCCTTTTAGGGCTGTATCTTTTTGTTGCTTGTGTTAGGAAAATTTCTGCTCCCATAAGCTTGCTCAGTAAGCTTCCTCAATCATCTTTATCCCCAAAAGAGTCAGAGTGGAGTCTTCAGCTTTCTTTATTCGAATACAGGGAGAGTCCACTGAGACACACCCTTGTGGGTTGTCCCCAAGTTTTTGGGTCACAGCTCCTCTTCTATCTAGGGCTAGTGAGCCCTTCTTTCCCCATTGGCTGAGGTATTAAGGGTTCACATTCTTCTCCATTTGTCCATCACAGCTCATTCCCCAAGCTAGTCCTCTCTTTCGTTTCCTTTGTTTATACGTACTTTATAATCTGGATTTTGTTTTGCCAAATTAGAACTAGCTTTGTATTACGTAAAGTCTATCCCACTTTGTCCTGCCTGGAAAACGATGTTTGCACATAGGTGCCAAGCTAGCATCTCCTGCTATATACTTTCAAGATAATTTTAACAGGATCTTTAAAATTGAAACTTTTTCTTAGCTTTTTCTTTATCTTGTACTGCATGGACCCCTTATCCTTCTTTTGTTCTTTCCATATTTTGTTTTGCAAGGACACTTTAGTCTTCACTTGGAAAGAGAGAATGGTATATAGGAGGAGTAAATAGGAATGGGACAGCAAGTACTAGTTGTAGTATTCAGTTGAAACAGTTTAATTTACATTAGTAATATCTAAAAATTACAGTTTTAGTGTTGTTCAAAGCTGTCAAGTGTACAACTCTCATACGAATGGTATTACATATTAAAAAATGCCTTAGCTGTGTGAATTCTCTTACTGAGCTAAGATGGGGCAAACAACCGTTTATAAACAAGTGTTGTGATCTTGTACTGCTGGGACTTTTTGTCTGAGTTAAGGATAAAGAATCTGGTCCAAATTGACTGGGAAATGATCAGAGACTTAAACGATTTCATATTATTTAGAATAAGCCAAGAAATACTCCATAATTGCTGACAGGTGGTCTAGAATTGGACAGTGAAATTGCCTACGTAATTGTAGATTGATGATATTTCATATGTATCCATTTTGATTTTAACACCAATTCACTCGTCATCACATAATTATATATAAAGAGACTTCACTAGATACCTGTTATTTCCTGGAGATCCATTACAGTCCATCTGACAAAATATAGTTTAAAAAACTGAATACATGTATTATAATATAAGGATTTTCAAAATAAGGGTTATTTACCCAATAGACTGTAAAGATTTCCTTGGAATCACACTTCACTCATGTTCAGGGAAATCTGAGATGAATAGGATGAGCTGCACTGAGTTGTATAACAAAAATGCAGTATACTGGAGGCTGTGGAATGTTCAGTTCATGCAAGATTTTGCTTGATTTTATCCATAAGCTAAAATGTTGGGTCGCTGCAGCCAGTTAGGCCACAGTCCTGCATGTAAGGAATCCCACTAAATACAGTGGGATGAATCATCCTTAAAGATGAGCGCAACAAGTAACTACTAACAAAATAAAGACCTGGGCATATGCTCTCAAAATTCCCTCGAAGCTGACTTTTGAATCTCAGATTAGCAGCTGTTGGAGCAGTATGCAGAGTGTACTGAATATTTAAGATTATAAATCTATAGATACGTAAGACTTTTAAACTTTGCATTTTCAAAAGTTTTTTCAACAGAAGGCTATATCTCTTGAATATGTACTGTATGTGCATAATCAATTGTTAAGTAAGATTATTTGCGAAATTGCTCCGGTGAGAAGCAAAACTTCTTTGTGTCAGGATCATCAATAACACTAAAGCCAATTCTAGTGAGGTGGCAGAGGAATAATTGAAATACTGGTGTGCATTTTCAAGGGTTTGCATTTAAGGGAATTAATGTTTTTCCTTCAGGATTTTGCAAATCGAAATTCACACCAAAGTTTTAACTGTGGAGTTGTTGGCTGTTTTGGGGTTTTTTTTTGCTGCTGCTTTTTTTTTTTTTTTTTTTTTTTTTTTTTTTTTTTTTTTTTTTAAAAAAATTTTTTTTTTAATATTTAACACTCATCTTTAGAGATATCTTACATGAAAGTAAGAACATGATTTTACTCCAGCCTTTATCCCAGTGGATGAAGTTATGACTGGAATATATTCCGTATTCCAAGTCCACTGTGGGGGTAAGTCTTCCTCCATGTGAGTCTGGACTTTATAAGCCTGCTCTGTTGGAAATATCATAGGCAGGCACTTAAAATGAGAATTTTTTTCTGATTTGAGTTTCTTGGACTCAAATCTTTTATACCTCTAGTAGCTTTAGGTATATTTTATTATCAGTAAAAGTTAAGAAGGAATTATTTCCTGCTTGCTAAAAATGTATAGAAACTCTTCTTTGTCAAATCAGAAGTGAGTATTTTCGAATATCTAGTATGTTTAAAACATGTATACAAAGAAGTGATACTGCAGTGGACAAGCTCTGAAGAATCTGTCACTTTCTGTCATTTGAGTCTGAGATGTGATCTTCTGAAAGTTTTCTGCAGCTTTGGGTGAAAACCTTAACACAAAACCTGTGTTGAAGTATCCAGAATTACAAAAAGTAAATGCGCCATAAAAATGCTACTAATTTTCTAATAAATGTATGCATCTTTATTGACATACAGTTTAACTGATTAACTGCAGTACATTGTAACCCAAGCACTCTTGACTGTTTTTCAAATACCTTGGACCAAGTCAGTATCATTTGTACAGCAGACTGCTTCCGATTGCTTATAGATAGGGTGGTCCATCCCCTGCGTTCCCTACCCCAACTATCGAGGACCTATTGCCTTGGGTAGCCTTGGCCTCTGCTGCTGCTGTACTAATGCCTTCCTGAGATATGGAACCTCAGTGTTTTTGTCTGCTTCTCTAGACAACGAGCGCAGCTACTTGAAGAGGATTTTGCAGAGGTCTGTACGGTAAGAGCCCCTGTGCTGAGGCAAATAATCCTTGTGCTGAAGTACTCCAAGTGAAGAGCAGAGTGTGTCCCACTTGAATCAGTAACTTCTGGACTGAATGATCAAAATAAAAGAGAGCTGAAGCAAGTTTTTAGAATTTTGTAGCAGATCTGAGGTTAAGTGGTGAAAGATTGGCTTTGAATCATAGAACATCATATTATCCATAATATGGACTTCCCCTTTTTTTGTATGTTAATGTTGTTTGTAGAATGTTTGGAAACAGACTTAGGTTCTAACTTCAGTGAATCAGTATTAAGTTGAAATAACTTTTTCAACACATTCCTGTTTTTCAATATGTTTTTAAACTGCATTTTGAATGAGGGCAAATTGCAAATAGTAAATGTCAGGGATTTACTTGAGGTATTACAATTCTAGAAGCATAAAGCTAGTGCGTGTTTGTCTCATTTCTGTCATTAAGTTTATCCATAGCTAGCAGTGGTTTAAAATGCATAGGAGACGTGGTTACAAATGACCTGTGGAAGGTCAGAGATTCCTCAACTACCTGAATATATATTACAAGCATGTCATTAATAAGAAGTGAGGAAAAACATGCTAATTGACTTTTCAAAAGCTGATTTTCATTGACAGAATTGAAAGATTTTTATTTCCAAGTCTCAATTGGTTACTTCTTTGTGGACTATAGTATATTGAAATAGGAAGGTGGTGCAATCCTTTTGGATGCTTATTTTAGTCCTGTATGTTATCTTACTACATCAGTACAATTAATCCACTGTGTACTAGGGCTGCTCCAAAAGTAATGCCTCATACTTTATTATGTTGGTTCACAACGTTAAAGGAGGATGTTGGTTGTATGGCAGTACAAGATCAACATTTCACCAGAATTCTCTTATTCTATTTTGTTGTTGTGTGATGGCTGGCAGCAGTGGGGCAGTCTGACAAAATGGTATCTGACATGGAAGTGCATTTGAAGCAAAGGGGTAGACTTTAATTCCTCCACATGTAAAATGTTGCCACTGTCATTGACTTTTTCATGTTTATGGAGACCAGACAGTGGTTGTGAAGATGTGGGTGGTGTGTGAAAGACAAGCTTCATTCAAGATGGTCATTGCAGATTCTTACAAGCACAGCATGCAGGCTCTTGTTCATTGCTGTTGAAAATGCACTACTAACAGTGGTGACTATGTTGGAAAAACAGTTGTTTGCAGCTGAGAATTTGCTCTCTGAAATGGTGTTATTGTGCTCTTTGTATCTGTTGTAGTCTCCATGGAAATAAGTAGGAGCCATTATTTCCTGACTGACCTACTGTTTGCTCATTGATATTATTTTTTTTATTAAATCTATGTGGAGTAGTGATTTGAACATGATTTATGTTTTTTTTTTTTTTTTAAGATTTTTGTCTTTGAAAATTTTATTGTCTTTGACATATCAAACCTAGATACACAACATGTGGGTGCTGCTGTTGTGTTAGCTGAATCAAGTTAGCATAGAGAGACTGAAAGGCCTTCTTAAGATGTATACTTTCGTGTCTAAAATCCACTGGTTGTAATTCTTACCCAAACCATCCAGTCTTGCATCTGGTCATTCAATAATGTTAATATATATAGGATAATAAATACAAACATTTGCTTTGTCCATTAAGACAAAGTGGGATTTTGTTGTTGTTGTTATTATTATTATACTGGTGTAGCACAATCTAGGTAAGTTGTCTCTGGATATTTCCCTTTAGTGTGTGCAATTCCATGTTCTGAAAGGTGAGCTGCCTACCAAATGGTTGCAGCTACAGTTAATGGATTAAATTATTTGTCTAGATGCAATGTAAGGTGTCTCCTTGGATTCATAAAGCCATGCATGGTTAGGTTCATAAAGTCATGAGTATCTGACAGACTGCTTTCTTCTTATTGGTAATGAAGGTGTGACACCAGAGTATTGATTTGGATCTTCAGTTGCTTTGCGTGCAAATGATTACAGAAGATGCTGAGTGTTGGAGAGGGTCTGACATTATGTATCTGTATAGATAACTGTTCAGTGTTAACAGGTGTCAGCCAAGTATTTTAAACCATAAAGTTAGTTTTTTTCCTTTGTGGTTGACCAAAGTGAATCTCAGCAAGTGTAGGAATCACGAAAGTTGCTAAATGAAGAGAAGCTGCCAGTGTCTTGATCCTGCGATAAGTAATTGTGTCAAAAAAGTTAGTCTGTTCATACGTACTAAAAAAAGTATTTGAAGCAGTGGTAGTTCTTATAGCCTTGCAACACTTGCTGTTAGCAGACCTGAACCTCTTCATTTAGTCTATGGTTTAGACATCCTGGCAATCCCAGGTTGATTTTACTGTGTCTTGTTAAGGTGCATGCTTACTGGAAAAATTTTCATCCTTGAGGAGGAAAACGATTTAGGTGGGATTGAGGAGAGCTTTTTGGGGGAGAGAGGAGGACAGAGGAGGAACAACTGAGCCACGTTTCCATTTCCAAATCATGAATCTGAAGAATAAAGACTTTGAATATGTGCAGAGGGGAAAGTATTTCCATTACAGAAGTTTTAGCATCATTTGAATGTATTAGAACTAGAGCACTTTTTTTTTCTTTTTTTTTTTTTTTTTTTTTTTTTTTTTTTTTTTTTTTTTGCAGATGGTAAAGACAATCTTTAAAACATGTCTTACTGCTCTGATAACATATTGTATCCTTTGTGCTTATGTTATAGTCTAGGGATTTTGTGGAACATGAATTTCTTTCAGTTTCTTCATTCCTATGAATTGGCTTGCTTTATAAATTAAGCCTTGACTTATACTGATGGATAACTTTCACCAGACTGTACATGGGGGGCAAAGGAGGGGTCTTGACTGTGCATAATGAGCAAATTGAGAATATTTATGTGAGCATGCAAAGCACAATAATTAGTTCTGTGTAACTTTCCAATTAAGAACCATGAAAGGAAATAAAATATTCATATAGGGCAGAAATCTGAAATAATGTAAGACTTAAAAACTGCATTTGCAGGCTTTTGTTAGATATATTTGCGTATTTTTTTTGGCAGTGTGTTGGCTCTTTTAGAGCTTCTACATTTGTCTTGTATGGCAAAGGAAAAACAAAATTTCTTAGGTTAGCTGGGATCTAGAATTTTTGTTTTATAAAATGAAGGACAAAGAATAAGAATGTAAATTAGCTGCATATTTTAACATTGATGTGGGGTCAGCTTGGGGGAGGGAAATCAAACCAGACATTATAAATTTCCTTCCTTATACAAATCACCACTCAATCAATTGAAAACTGCTTTTGTTAAATATAAATCCTAAAAATAAAAGTTACGTAAATACAAACTTACAGTCATGCACTTCTCGTTTGCTGTGTATCTACCAATAGCAGGAGACATAGCATACAATTTTCTGCTTCGAGTGCACAGCTAAAAGAATCTGCCTTGTCTAATTCTGTGAGTGGAGTAAAATGATCTCTCTGAACCTTTTGGGTAATATCCAAATGTACCTCTGTGGCATCTTTTTGGAAATAGTTTTCCTACCTTCCAAACAATTCCAGTCTAGCACATATAAACCATGTATGCTACATTATTTTATGTCCATTTGCATGTAACTTGAAAACTCATGAGTATTTTTCACAGATAAGCAGAGGCACGTTGTCCAGTCCATATTGTATTGACTCTTCCTGTTATAGGAATAGTCTCAGATTGATGAGTCACTATTCATTTTCATTTGAAGCTTTTCATGTGTGCATTTTTTTTCCATGCTATCTGTCAACTAAAAATAACTCAGTTGCAAAACTGTCAGACATATTTTATGAAGAAATAATAAAATCTACTGCTGTGAGCATGTCACTTCAGGCAAAAACAGTTGCTTTTGCTGGCTAGAATGTTTCTCTGATGTCTTTAAATAACTTCATTAGTCAATAAGATACGGTTTAATTATTTAAGTGACAGAAAAGATGAGCTTTCAATATTTGCACTGACCCACTGTTTACTTTGTGGAGTGCTTCTTTATGTTAGAGCTGTGAGCACTTGAAAAGCCCCATCTGACAGGCAAAATATCTTTTTGTTTACAAAACTGAATCTTTTAGCCACTGCGAGCTCTTGAATGTTTCCTGCTGGGATCCCAAGCTAACATATTTTTGCCAGCAGGCACTACTTTCAGCTCATGGGGACCTGCTGTCACCAAAAGAGATTTTCTTTAACGTGTCTTTGCTTTCTGTTGCTATGTCTGTGGTGACTGATCCTTAGGAGCACCTCACTTCTTCTGAGGAGCAGTTTGTTATGCATTATGCTTTTCTCGGACTGGCATCTTTCAGCCCTTTATTGTCAGCCTTCTCCTCCATCAGCAAGCACCTATTTCTCTTCTGTGAAATGTCACCAGCTGACTGTTAGTTCATAGTCTGTCTGAGAGTATTTCATAATGTCCGTCAGTGATACCAACACTACGTATTTGAGTGTCTGTGTGGTAGTTTGAGCTTATTTTATTTACAGAAGACATGCATAGTGGGCAAAGTATGTAAGTGAGCTTGTTTTCAGAAATTACGATATTTGCTTGTATCATTGAGCCCATTGCAGTGAACCCATTGAGCTCCTACATAATCATGCTTGCACTTCCCTGTTGAGCAAAAAGTGGAGATGGTAGAGAATTTGTGAGGAAGAATGGAGAAGAGGAAGTGCTAATGCAAATAGACCATGAACAGAATATATTCACTACTTTCTCCCGAGTTTTTTATTATCCCAAAATGGTTCAGAAAGTTCAGTTATGTTTCTGCTACACAAATAATTTTCTGTTACTGGGATGCTTGCCAGATACCTTTTTTTTCCCCCTTTTTTCTTTGGAAAGGAGAGGTCAGCTGAGGTAGAAACTGCAGAGGTTGAAAATGGCAACGTATGCCTCAGTTAAACTAGTGCATGAAGAGAAGATTATGGGAAGGTTTTATTTTGCATCTTCATTACCGTCTTTATTTTAAATCTTGTAATTTAGCCTTTGTTGCACAAGGAAGGTAGTAACAATGACATTGTGCTCTTCACATGATCTTTTCTCAAGGAAGGCAATGAAAATGCTCCTAATTAAATAATTTAAGAGGAATAGAAAAAAGCTTTGAAAATATTTCAGGCAGAACTCATTTGGCTTGTGTGGCATAATGTGATGAGACTTAGATGTAGAATGTTCAATGGTATTTTTTTTTTTTTTTTTTTTTTTTTTTAAAGCCTGAATTTCATTTTTGTTTGAAAGCAAATTTATCTTGTAACTTCTGTGGAGTGCAGCATTTCTCTACCACCAGTTCTCTGGAATCTTTCTGAAAATTCCACGAATGGCACATTCCCCATGGTATCACCATACTCAGCAAACTGAATGCAGAGAGAACAGACTCACTACTTGAAATTTTCAGGAAGCACAGCCTTTTATTTCATCTGCAATCTTTAGATAGCTTTGATCATTTTGTCTTTCTTTAGACTGAAAAGGATGAACTTGCATAGTTCCTGAAGATTTAAAAATTATTACTGCCTTCATCCTCTCAGTCACTGTGCGATACGAGTTTGTTACAACCAATCTTTCCTTCCGTAGTGCGTGTTGAGAAGCTTGGGCTTTTTTTTTTTTTTTTTTTTTTTTTTTTTTTTTTTTTTTTTTGTTTTAGCAGAGCTGTGCCAAGAGGAATCATGATTTCAACTTCTGATTATCTGTGGTCATCCCTATGAGATGAAAGGACATTGCATAATAAAGTCACTGCCATAGAGCCATTTCTCTTTCTCTGCTACGGCTTTGAATAAGCTGGTACTTCAAAGAGTACACCATCTGCCTTATTTCAGAGATACTTGCTTCAAAGCTAGCCACATTTAACAGAAAGGTAGGTAGTAAAGACCCTCCAACACCTCTCTTAGTTCTAAGAGGGGAGGAAAAAACCCAACAACAATCCCCAGTTGATTAGTTAGATTTTATACTTTTTCAGTAAGATCAGGAAGTGTGTGGTACAGTGATATTTTTAATAATATATCAAAAAAAGAAGAGATGTTGTTTCATCTTCTTGTCCAACAGATCATTTCTTTAATCAGTTCTGTAGGCAAATTCTTTGTCCAGAAACAAAGCATTATCAAGGAAAAGATTTCTTCATAGAAACCAAGTTTAGAATATACGTATTTGAATTCAGACTTTCCTTTATGAACTGTGATCTGTACTTGATAGGATTTTGTGTGGTCTTATGTCTTACTCAGAGAAGTTCAAACTCATGACTTTACTTCCCGTTTTCCTTCTTGTATGGTACATCACAAATACAAGTCTTTCAGGATTGTTTTTCACCCAGAGGCCTTAATTTCCATAGCTGAATGTCTTAATTATTGACAAATTATCCACAGAATAAAGTAAATTGCAGTCTTATCAGTATGAGGAGGTACGTGGTTTTTTTTTGTTTTTTTGAGAAATTGATCTATCCTTTTTGAATAACATGATAGTTTCAAAGTAGTAAGTTCGGAAAATTTGGAAGTACAAACTTAGAAGGAAATTGCTTTTCCCTAGATCAGCAATATCTCTTAATGTAGAGACAGTAGAATTGGGAGTACTTAATACCACTGAAGGTACACTTACTGCTCAGAAGTCTTAAATAAGTCAGGTGGCATTTCTGTAGGATGCACAGTACTAGTAACACATTTATTTCGTACCTGCAGGTTTTTTACAACTGCAGAACTTGAGTTTATCTCACTGGACATTCTGGAGTACCAGTGGGACTTCCTTAACAAATGTAAGATGGATCATCTCTTCATTTTTATCCTATATCTATCCCCAGCCAATTGAAAAGCGACACAGAATGTGAATTCTTTTTTGATGTAAGAGACAGAATAAACTGAATGTTCTCCTTCATTGCCAAAATAGGAAGTTTGAGTAACTTCCATGCGAAACTCAAGTGATATTCATGTAGCCAACTAAACCCAATAATGCACGGAAATTTTCTTGGTTATTAGTTTTTATAATGCAAAGAAGAAATTCTGATGGTTTTAGGTTATTATTAAGAATATAACATGTTAAAACTGTATTTTTATGGTAACTGAGGTGTTTCAGGAATTAGTGGAAAAAGCCTGTAAAATTTGAAATTTCTGTAGCTTCCTAATACATTCACAGCTAACTATTTTTAGTACTGTCTGTAACATAGCTGAAGTAATGAAATGCTGGAAATAGTCATTTCCACAGAGCTGAAATTTTCTTTCCTTTTTGCTTTGCTTCTTTCCTCAGTGATAATTCTAATAGCACTTGCTAGTGTTTGCTTATACTGATTTTTGTTTGGTTGGTTTTGTTTTCTGTAAAGCGTACTTAAATACTGAACCTACAAATACTGCACCCAAACTGTATCTTTCAACTTCAAGATATTAAGGAACAAGCCACATTATTAATTACCACTGCAATTATGGACACTGCTCAGGAAAATAAAACCTGCTTTTGAAAGCTATTTTGTAAAAGCAAATGGAATTAATTCAGCTATTTGCTTATTAAGACTGATTTTCGTCTTTTGAAGTGTTGAAGATTGTACTTTATTTATAACATGGACGGCCATCCTACTACAGAAATATAAAAGGAAAGGCTAAAAGCAGTGGGTTTGCTCTCTGCGAATCAGATAGATTCGATGTAATGCCCTGTGAACTATTTCAGAATGTTCCCTGTGAAACTGTGGTGTGACAAGGTGTCACCGTTGACAGATTGGTGGTGAAGATGGCACAGGCCTGAATTAATAAAGGTCAAAATCGTCAACAGGAAGAGCTGCCTAGTGGCATGTTTTCAGGCATCCATACATAGTATCTGTATTGAAACTGCTGATACATGCTATAAAGTGTAGGCTTTGGGGAGGATCTAGGATCTTCTGGAATGCCTAAATATTTTGTAATTTTAAAGAGATTTCCGCATATAGGGAGTTTTAGTATGTTTTGTAAAGTAAAAGCAAAGGCAAATGCTATGATGCTTGACAATCTACATTTTTTTTTATTATAGTGAGCTTGTATTATACTTTACTGTTTTGCTATGAAAAAAAGAAGTATTTCTATGGAGGACGAATATTGATGTGGAACTTCATTTTATACTTTGGAAGAAAGTCCATGAGCAATTGATCTTGTGGGATAGAACCGTGATCCTGAAGTGACAGATGATCTGAGCATGAAGCAGTCATCCAGAATATAATGTTCATAAGCTGATGAATTAAGAAAGTGACTAGCATAAAATGGTTTTATTCAAGTAACTCTGACAAAAGGATTGTGAGGAAATAAGTCTTGCTTTCAGCTGTGCGTGTGAAAGTTCCATCCTTGCAAGTCTAACTTAAATTAATTTCATATGTTTACATGTTCTGCAGAAATAAAAAGTAAGTTTAGAAGGATTTTCAGAGTTTCATAAAACCATCTTGTACCTGGTCTCACTTTTATCTCTGTTAATGTCTTCTATCTGTTCTTATAACTTCATGCATATGTGGCTATTCATCAGACTTGTTGACTTAAGTGATCATTTATCTGCCTAGCTTATCTGCTCATTTTTTATTTTGCTTAATGTGCAACTTTCAGGGAGGAGCAAATGCTGGAAATAACATTTGTAAGAAAATTTATGCAATGTATTTCATTTCCCTGTAGAAATTCTCTTTGTTTCACATTTTCTCCCATTTTTTCCCTTAGACAGAAGAATGTAAAAGACTAACTGTTCTAGTAAGAAGAGATCACGGATCCATTTCTGCTTCTTCTGGCACAGAGTTCTCATTCTAATACTGGAATGATTACAGTTTTTTTTACAGTATCTTTTAAAGGCATATCATAAAACATATTTGTTTTTTTCCCCATTGATAGTGGCTGTTTGAAGTAGGTGCAGACTCTCCTAGGTGTTCTGTTTAATTCTTTCTCTAAGTTGTCGGCAACCTGAACGTGGTCTCTTGAAAGAGAGAGTTATAGCAAAAATAAAAAAGATATGTTGTTTAGATTAAGCTCTATTTTTATATCTTACTAATTTGTCTTACAGCTCACAATAAATGATAACACTATCCTTTCATACTTGAGAAGAATACCATTGATTATAAAGCCATATTCTCAGCCCCCTGTAGAATGCAGACACAAGTAACTGTGCAGTTACTTAGGGAATACATAGGATATTTGCACACTTGGTGACTGAAATAGTTGTCAAATGGGAGTTATTAAATATGTGATGTGATATTATTTTTACCGTGATCCTGATCCTCCTTTATGCTTCAGTGCACAGATAATTTTCAGTGCTCCAAAGTAAACTTATTTGTTGTCATTCCAGTTAGTGCATACCAGATTGCAAGGTTGTGGGGGAGAGTGTTTTTGGTTTCTGGCCTGTGGTTGTATCAACTTAGTGCAGAGAAGAGATCTGTAAATTCTAGAGGACTTGATTGTGGAAGCACAAAAGGGAGATGTTTCTGCTTCTTTGCCATTTTTTGCTTTTGTCTGCATTTTGTCTACAAGGAGTGTAGAGAAGACATGCCAATAAATGCAGGCATGAGTGATTCAAGGGCATGAGTATGCTTTTCTATGTCAGTTCACATACAGTCTACCCAGTAAATGTGTTAGATGTGAACACAGCAACAGTTGGTGTACCATATAAGGCTATTGCAGATTGCTTCCACTGTGCAGGAGGAGAACTGTTGAATCATTTTGTTGAATTACAAGGCTGACTACAGTCAGCCTACCTATAATTCTGCCGGGCTGCTGTTGAGAAGGTGATGACTGCCAGCTCAGCTCCTGGGCTTATTAATTTTTTTGTGTATGGTTTAGATTTGTCCACAGCTATAAAGGAATGAAATTTTGAATTTTGGAAAAGTGTAAAATTTTTGGAAAATGTACATTTAGATGTTTTCTAAGGCTTCTGAATGATGTGCTAAATATGTACGTATTTCTACTGCACGTGAGCCTTATTGGAAGCTCAGTGATATCACAGGAGACAGCTATTGGTGACAGCAGTCCTTAAGAGCGGGGGCATGTGACTCGTGATTAACAGTACGGCTTTCATGTTCATTTCTAGTTGCTTTTGTAGAAGTTAGAGCTAATGTGTCATGAAATACTAAGCCTTTGCTTAACATAAATGCCACAGACAAGGACAAAAAGTTAAATAACACATTCTGGAATGAAGTTTTTCATTTGCATCTGAATATTTTTATCAAGACTCTTGTGACTTTTTTCCACTCTGAAATATGTGCCAGAAAGTTACAGAGAATCCGTTCATTTTCTGTCGCTTATTTATACAATAAAGCACACAAAGCAATCTTTAACTATGACTGTATGGGATATCAAGTTATCTTTAATTATCACTGCAGAATGGTTGCAAAATCAAATACCATTGGCAATCAACATTCATTATACAATAACATGATTGCATCTGTTCATATTCCTAGATAAGCAGGGAAAATCAAAACAGTGTCTGATTTATCCACTAAAACTGTCTGAGCAAAATATTGTATCTAACTCTCTTAATATCTCTCAGTGACTTTGATCTGATTAAAGTCCAAAGACACATAACCACAGATGCAAATTTTCCAGGGCCTCAGAAATTAAATGCTGCTGCATTTCAACAGACTGAATAGCAGGAACTATACTCCAGCTGACGTGATTATAGGCATAGTGTAAACTTATGATAGAGAGCTGTCTAAATCACTGAGGCCGCAGGTGCAGGATTATAGTAAACCCCATTGAAACATACAGTGTTCTGCCTAAATGCATGAGTACAAAATTAATTAGGCAGTTGATCACATAATAAAAGTATGATGGATAATCTAATGGAAACTACCAGCTCAAAGTCAATAACAAACTTGATTCTTTTATTAGCTGCAGCTGATTTTCAGTTCCTCTATTTACAGGGTTTTGTGCTTAATAGAAGATAAGAAAAAAAAAGTTGATTTTTTTTTTTTTTTTTTTGAAAATGGGAACTCAGTTACAGTATTTATCTCTGTTGGAAACTATAATGTGTAAGCAATGTAGAATTTGCAGATAGACATATCTGCAAGTAATTTTCTAAGATATTTGGCTGAAAAGCACATCAAAGCACAGTGAAATAATGAGACAGGCTCCAGCTGTTGAATTCCAACAGCTTTTGATTTGTGCTGTAGTAGAAGCTCCAGGTTTTGATTCTGTGTTGATTATTTCCATGGTACTGGAGTTGATTTGTGCATTATTTAAAAAATAGGCAGTAGATAGCAAATAAGGGTGAGTTTGGAAACTCCATATTAAAAGACATTTTGCTTCCTGATATAAATTATTGCTTCCTGTTCCTATGTTAGCTATAACCAGCTGTCTGGGTTTAAAAACAAACAAACAAACACAACGATATCTCTCACATTCTTTTAAAATGTCTAATTAAAAGAATCATAGAATCACAAGGTTGGAAACTACCTATAAGATCATCTAGTCTAACTGTCTCCTCAACATCATTGCCACCACAAGCACTCCACATGTAAATAGTAGTTGAGGTAATCAGGAAATGGCATGAGTGAAAACTCTGAGGACCTCAGTGTTCAGGCAGCTTTACTGCTTTCTATGCAGAGAGACTATTGTGGAAACAGCTTTGTTGGTTTTTTTTCCTATATTTTTGTAGGGCTTTGTTTGTTGGAACAGGTTGCCCAAGGATGCTGTGGATGCCCCATCCCTGGAGGCATTCAAGGCCAGGCTGGATGTGGCTTTGGGCAGTCTGGTCTGGTGGTTGGCAGCCCTGAAACTGGGTGATCGTTATGATCCTTTTCCACTCAGGCCATTCTATGATTCATTGATTCTTCTGGTACTGTGAAGGGATTACTGCCAGTAGAAAGCAACAAATACTTTGAAAGAACTTCGGGGGTCTTACAGAGTTTATAGTCATGAGTTTGTAGTCAAATACATTTGTCATATTGCTATCTGTGCGTATTGATGTCGCTGCACAGATCAGGTTGTTGTTCAGGTCTTGCTTGTTCTGGAGGGTACTCTTAAATAAAAGCCAGGTACTGAACAGCAGTCTTCCTGTTTTTTCTTTATAATAACAGAATGAAGATCAGAATACTTTGAAAGAAACTACGTCTCTTAGTTTTTCTCTGGATCAAGGTTTATTTCCATTATTACTCTGAATTTTAGAGGTAGTTGATTGTAATTTGGCTGTGCATTATGTGAAGGCTGTAGCTTGTTTGTCTAAATGTCTGACCCGAGTATCCTATTAAGAAACATTCATTTTGCACTCGGTCTTGTCTGTTTTCACGGTGTTATTAGTTTTTATTTTAGCCTTGGTGATGTTTCCATTCCTTCTGTAAAGTAAATGTGGTAAGAATAAGAGTGTGATATGGGCTTACCTTCAGCCCCCTGGAGAAGAACTTGGGAGATCTATAGAAGAAAAGCTGGAAATGAGCTGACAACAGCAAGCACTTGCAGCCCAGAAGGCCAGTGATATCCTGGATTGCAAGGAGGGGATGATGGTGATAGGACATTGGTGAATGGCTTTAAACTAAATGGGGAAAATGAGATTAGATATTAGAAAGAAATTAATCACTGCGAGTGTGATGAGGCTTGGGCACAGGTTACCCACAGAGACTGTGGATGCCCCATCTCTGGAAGCATTCAGGGTCAGGTTGGATGGGGCCCCAGGCACCTTGACCTAGTGGTGGGCAAACCTGTCCACAGCACAGAGTTAAGACCAGGTAATTTTAAGGTTCATTCCAACCTAAGCCATTCTATGATCCTAAGTTATTTGGTTGTGGTCTAGAAAATCCTCAGTCTACTTAGTATGATGAGGTAGTCCTCAGTAGGACTCAAAAAGGTTTCGTCATGAAGAACAGGTTAGTAAACTTTTTTCACATGCGTTAGGAAGTTCATTCTGAATTTTCAAGAAACAGGTATCAAAACACTTAAAAGAACATTCTTAGGATAGACTGTGCCTGTGAATGTGATAAGAAATACAAGTTCTAAGTGTGACCTTGTACATGTTTCATATGTTTTTTCTGTGACACTGGTAGGTTGCTTTTCCTTTGCCATATTTCACTTTTTTCACTGAAGAAATGGCAAGCTTTCTGGTTATTGCTGGCCTGTCCAGCAACATGATCCAAACTTTGATTAGTTGAGACTGTAGCCAGCGTTTCATCTGGAAATAACTATGTGTGTGCTGCTCTTTTGGTTAAGAATATGGGTTAGAAGAATGTTGTTAATTTTTGTTAAGCATCCAAATGTGAATAGGAAGATCCTTCAAAAGACATAATGCCAGCAATTTTATTAGTTAAAACATAGCCATTGAGAAGCATATAAAAATTATCCCACTGTAACATTATGTAATTCTTCTAAAAGCTAGTTTAAAAAAAAAAAAAAAAGAGGTTCTGAAAACCGCTGACAGCATTCAGTCAATCATGACAGTCTTCATTCCTGTAAGAAGAGACTCTCAGAACAGGTTAAAGATCATGGGTATTTTTGTAAATTAGCAGGAAAGAAGTCAAGTTTTAGCAGTTTGAAATTCTGTTTATTATGGATTGAAACTGATCCTCTCAACAGTTTTAATTCACCTTGAAAAGATGTTCCTGTTGGACTCAGAATTGTGAAATTATTTAGGTCAGAAAAGACGTTTAAGATCGAGTCCAAGCATCCACCTGATGCAGCAAGTCCATTGCCAAACCACGTCCGTAAGCCATGTCCACAAGTCTCTTCAATACGTGGGAATGGGGACCATACCACCTTCCTTGGCTGTCTGTTCAAATGCCTGCTACCCTTTTGTGTGAAGAAATTCCTTCTGATATCCTGTCTAAAGCTCCCCTGGCATCACACAAAGCCACTGTGTTGTGTCCTGTCACTTGTCACCTGAGAAAGTAGACCAGCGCCTTAACTGCTGCAACCTCCTGGTCAGGCAGTTACTGAATGCAGTGAGGTCTCCCATCAGTCTCTTCTTTTCCAGACTGAACAGCCCCAGTTCTGCAGCCACTCCTCTTGTCTCATTCTTTAGTCCATTCAGCAGCCTTGTTGCTCTTCTCTGAAAACATTCCAACAGCACAATGTTCTTCTTGTGGTGAGGAGCCCAAAGCTGCACTTGAGGTGCAGCCTCACCAGTGCTATAGATAGAGAACCTCTTCCCTGGCTTGACTGGCTGCATGAGTTGCACTGAGAGCTTATTTATGTTAAGAATCAGCTAATTAATAAGCTAATTGAATAAGATTGCTGGGCACTCTGAATGCTAATGTAGATATTGATTTAATTTTTGTTTGTTTTGTGAACTAGGATTTAGCTTGACTTTTTTTCTGGACTCATTTTATCATTTCTGTACTGTATGTTCTAATGACAAACGTAATACTTAAGAAAATACAGACCGAAGCATTAAGCTACATAACAGCTGATAGTACAATAAATGCAGCATAAAGTAGTGAATACCAACACCATCTCTGTAACACAGTGTGGTTTTAAAGATCAAGGTATTTACTAATAGAAAACAGAAATGGCTCTGTCAGTTAAACAGAAAAATAATAAACATTGAAAAGAAAAACGCTGTCAAATTTATGTTTTAATAATTGTAAATGCAAATCTTCAAAGATTTTTTGCTTTGAAGGTGGGTAACTAGTCAGTAATATTGTATTGGATGCAATGCTGCATTTTTAAAATGACCTTTTAAAGATGCTTTGTAAAATTAAAATTGAATGAGTGGTAATAAATGGTGATACTTCTATACGAGGCAATGCTAGCCTGAAGCTTTTGCTGTTTGCTATCAACTTTAATACCATGTTATGTATCCTCTTTCATTATTTTCAAGCATGGGAAATATGATAATGCAGCACTTAAATAAGAACACTTCTACAGTATACTTAGTCCAGGCTTTCCTCTTGATTGAGTAATGGTGTTGCTGTTGTTTTCATGACACTTTTTCTGAGAAATGCTGTTATTTCTTTGGGTTTTTTTTTGGTTGCTGTTTATATATATATAGATAGATAGATATAGGATAGTATGCCAATTTCAGGTTCTCTGTTACATTTTATGTGCAATTAGTTGAGTAAGAATTGACTGGTTGAAGAAGAAGCATTTCAGGTGAGCTGCAATACTGAGAAAGAAATGAAAGCTCTTTTTCCCAAAAGAGAGGAGAAACTTGAATGTTAGTGACCCTTCGAGAATTAGAAGTATAAAAAGTAAAAAAAAAATCTAATGGCAGACATGAGGAGAGCAAAAGGTGAAACAAAGAAAGGGGAGGGGAAAAGGAGCTCCTAACTTGCATCATTAAACTAGTAAATGGTAGTAGCATATTAGCCTCCCTATCAGCAGTGATTGGAACCAATCCAGGAATTCAGAATGGGTCTGTAAATGTATCTTCAATAGTAGCCTTTGGCATAGATTTATTTTTTCAGTCCTTTGGGCATTGAATTTCATTTCCCCATCTGCTAAATGAGAACAATTTATCCTAAATCAATGATAATCAGAGTAAACACTATTATTAATTTATTGTTTCCAGACTAGTGAAAAACAGTAAAATGAAGTTCTCTTCCTTTATCAGTGCTTTCCCTACCCCTTTTGCCCTGAGGATCCTATTAGCAGAAAGCTGAGCAACTCTGTTTCATCAGAAATAAATTATGCCTCACTTTTTAAATGTAAGTACTGAAGGGTTGTAAAGATTAGAAATACGTTTGAACCCACTATCACTTGATGTTATTTTCCTTGATGTTCTGAGCTTCTTTAGGGGACTGAAACAACATGTTCTTTTGAAAGCAAAGAGCAGAGTTGCTTTAAAAGAACACCAGCACAGACTTGGGTTGATGTACAAATAATTCAAAATTTGCACGGAAATATTTTAAGTGATGTATAGGCAGTCTGACAGAGCTGTCAGGAATCTTGGTGTATATGAGAGGCAGAGTGTTTGCAGGGCACGTAAGTGGCAGAACTAGACACCCTCATTTTAAAAATGATTAGAATACTGTAATTCCCCAGAAACAGGAGGCTAATTCTCACTTTCTTCACAAAGGAGCTAAGAATGAAAAAACACCTTTAATTAATAAACAGTGTTGGCACTACTTTGGTAACAAGCTTCTGTAAATAAATCTCTTAATTGCCACAGTACAGAGCATTGTATACCAGTTCATTTTACTCTTTAAATGCTGCACTTTGTTTCTATTTTACCTTTCCTTTGGAAATAAAAGTAGTTTTGCCAGCCCCGTGGCCCTGAGAGCAGCTCCTGTCAGCTCTCTGTTTGAAACAGTGTTAAAGCAAAAAAAAAAAAACCAAAAAAACAAAAACAAAAAAAGCCCTAAAACTTTCCCTTGAGTTCTCATGATAGCTGGGATAGGTCTCAGTGCAACCTAAATTGAAACTAAATTAAACTGTGTGAGAAGATTTTGTTCATGAATTATCTTTGTAAATTTCTAGTTAAATTGTGTAGTAATAGACAACAAAAAACCCCATACCTTTAAAGGAGAAACAAGGACAGTGTATACATGTATTTGTGTGTGTATATGTATTACATTTTGTCATGAAGTGTGAAAAAATATTGAGGATTTCCCTAGGTGGATAGTTTGTTTTAATTTATTTTTGGTCTTGAGGATGCTCTGAAGTTTTTGTAACTCAGTCATCAAATTAACTTCTTTTGTATGTAACTGTCATAGGCAGGAGCTGCATTGCCTACATTTGTGAAGAAATCACTTGACTGCGATGAGGCTGTTTGGACTATATGCAGTCCTGGTCCTCTGCATTTTTTGTTTTTATTTGTTGTTTGTTTTTCTTTCTTTTTCCAATTCTCTGAAATCTTCTTTCCAATACCAATAATTTTAGAGACACCAAACTGGATAGTTGTAGTTCGTGATGCATACCTGCATTAAGACCGTTAGAAAGAAACAATTGTACTTAATAAATATTTTATAAATATTGAATACCTTGAATTCCTAGGCGTGTTCAAATTCATTACAGTGATTTTAGTTACAGGAAACCTACAGTAAGTTGTAGAACACTGTTAAACAGTTGGCTTTTTTTTCTACACCATTCTTAAATGCTTGTTAAGTATTTTGAATTTGACTTATTAAAAGCAAAGTATGCTTGACTTGGACAGATGAAATAAGCTTTTTGTTTGTTTGTTTGTTTTTTATTTTTTTAGAATTATTATGTGAATAGTCACCAGTCTTGAAGAGAGAAGAAGAGACAACTGGTAAGTAGTAAGATTTTTTCTTTTTTAATTTAGAATCAATATATGTATATTCTGAATGGAAAATTGTGTAGAATTTGTTATTTGTAGTAATTCATTTGATATTCTAAACAGTTAATCAAAAAGTTGTTGTATGCGGACATGAGGATTTTTCTTATGTTTTTTGTGCGTGGGTGTGTAGATCAGTGCTAGACACAAAATTACATTATGAAGTACAGCCTTTGAGGAAAAGAGGCACTTAAAGTTGGTTATAATGGTCTCTGCTACCTCAGCTTACAATGGGATCAACAAGAATAAAGGCGTGATGCTATTGATTTTTATTTATTTATTTAGTTTTTCAAAACCGTAGGGTGAAACTTAATTAAGGTAGAGAACATAATTTAAGGACACTTGTCATTTTAAATTTATTGTCTGTGATTATGAATGTTGTTCTGGCACAGAACTCATACTTGCCAGCCAAAGGATCCAGTTGCTCATTGTTTGCAGATGTCAAACCTTAACTGTGTTTCCTACTAATAAGACTTGACAGTGGAGCTTTGGGATCCCAGGCAAATCTCAACCTGTTGTACTTCTATTTGGGTGAAATGTAGTTACTCTAAAGTCAGTGCAAAGATATGAAGAGCAGTGCTCATCCCTGTTTCAAAAGAAGAGCTCACTGGAAGTAGAGCATATGTAGCCCCTCTGAATTCCCAGAACAGATGGAATAAGGAATTCTATTACAAAATATTCAGAGTGTTTAATAGTTTTGACAGATTTGGCTGTAACCCCCTACTTTCAGGTAGGCAGAGGATCGCTTTCAAACTTTTTCTCCAGTTACCTCAACTTAGCTTGTTGACCCTTACTGTTATAAGGTGGGATGACTACACCTTAGTGTTGCTCTTTGTACAAAATGCATAAGAGTTGCTGATAAATAAGTAAACAAATATTTTAAATAAAAAAAAAAAAAAGAAGAAGAAAAATGCAAGGCTTCACATTTTGTTAGTTAGGGCTCAGACTTCCAGAATATAAGAAAACAGTTTGAAAACATTGAGGTCAGAACATTGTGACCTTTCTTTGTCATGTTTGCCTTTGGAAAACAGTGTCTTTGAAACATAAAGGAGGTGAGAATTTTATTTCCTATGCTTATTATTCCATGCCTGCCTGATCCCTGAAGTTTGTATTTCTGTTCTTTAGTTTTGTTTTCATGGTTTTAAATTTTTTTAAATTTTAAATAGTGTGATAGTGTTCTAGCAGTTTAAATTATGATGTATTGTATCTGTAAACTAATTTTTAAAAAACTACACAAAATGGTATATGGAAATGAAGACATGAATATCGTGGTGGTAATTTCTTAAGGTGTAGTTTAAGGTCAGCTTAGACCATTCTGAGCCTGTGCTGCAGTCAGAATGGCAGCTTTGATTTCCCTCACCTTTGACCTACTTATATTGGCAACTGCAGTTGGCAACCTAATCAAAGGAAAAGGAAGAAAAACAAAACAAAACCCCCAAAACACCACTGGTATTGTTTCCCTTCCTGTCCCTAAATTCTCATACAGAATCCCTTATTATACAGTAAGAACTATAGTTCTTAGAAATAGTTTTGAGTTTGATGTTACTGTGTAATTGCACGATTAAAATTGCCAGTACTAAGGAAGGTATGGAAAGCTGCAAGGGAGAGGTATGGAAATGTACCCGAACCAGCAGGTGAACAGCATTGTTGGATTTTCCTAAATCAGCTTCAGTCTGTTCTGAAACTGTCCCCCTAATTCTCTGAAGCCAATAAAATACAGATAATTGCTACGTGAGCTGGAATATACTTGGAACTAGATTTAAATGCTCATACGTAAACTTCTGTGATTCAGCTTCAATAACAGATAGTTTAATTCTTAGTCAGAATCCAACAGTAGATACAACCGGGACAAATGGTGACAAAAACCACCTTGTTTATCTGTCAGTAACCTTGGAAAGAAGTGATTGGATTTGCGTTGTGATTATTTTAGAATGGCACCTCACTAGTCCAAAATGATTCTGTGGCATAGTGTTTGAGGTAATGTAAATCACAGCACGTAGTTCACGTTGGATGGAAGTGATCTTTGTGCTGTTAATGTACTTCTACCTTTTTTATGTTCGTCTGTCACTGAGAACGGATTGAAAAAAATTGGTAAAATAGGTTATAAAACTTAGACCTGGATCCTACATCACCAGCAAATATATTAGTATTTTTATAGATTAATTAATGTCAGTAAGAAGGTTTTTTTCTGTGTTAGCAAGTTTAAGAAATATTTTTTCGGATTCAAAGGAAACGGTAGGATACAAGACTGTCTGTGAGTACCTTTGCCTCTGACACCCTCGTTTAATCAGAAAAAGATCCTACTAACATCTTGTGCTTGCTAAGGATCACCTTCTTTCCAGAAAAGTGGAAGCAGTAATTGAAGAAACTCTGCCTTTATCCTATTTCTCACGCTTGTTTCCATTTCATAACTCTTATCTCATGATCTCTTTAAAGTTCCTTTTCTCTGTAGCATTTCTCTGGTGGTATTGAACAACACAGCTAACACATTTTTAACTTGCATTTCAAATTTGAGGAAATCAACAGAGGAAGTCGGATCGAAGCTATCTTTGTAGAGGTGTTTGAGGATTAGAGCAGAACTGGTGCAACATTAGCAGCAGCATATCTGTGTCTGTCTCCTCTTTGCCCATTCCATACCCTAGACTGATTAACAGAGTCTTCTTTTAGATTGATTAACAGAGTCTGGTTTTAATCTGCACATCTCTTCACTGTAACTGTTTATAGTTGAAACAAAATATGTTGTACAACTCCTGCAACTTCACTGGAGTGCAGCAACCAAGAATCCTATAAAATTATACAGACTTCACATATAAAAACTTACAGTACTTTTATGAAAAGTCCCTGTCTCCAGCCTATTAACAATGTCAGTTTCATTGTACTTCAGACAGGTATTCGCTCACCCACCTACCGGTTATCTGTGGAGTAAAAAAGATGCCTGTGAACAACCATTTCATACAGTTTATTCAAAATGATTGTCAGCAGAACTAGGTGGTAGTTGCAGAAAGTTAAAACCACAGTAGTACTTAAAGGATATCTATGTGTGGTTGTCTACTGAATACTTCCAGAAGAGTGTAGTCTTCAAAAAGTCCCTTCATTCCCATTCAGAATGCTTTTGGAGCAAATTTCAGACATTTTGGTTAACCATTGCTGTTCAACATTTAGCAAGACTTAGAGCAGATGGCTAACTCAGTAAGATGGTATCTCAGTGACAAAAAGAGCTGTTCCTCTCCAGCAGCATCTAACCCAGGAATTGCACAAATGTCTGGAGCAAAGAAAGACAACACATATAACTATAGCCATATATGGTATTAGACCAGAGAGGGATCAAAAGGAACCTTGCCCTGCCTTCTGAAATATTTCATTGCCCTTTGGGAAAGGCCCATCCCTGTAACCATTTTGCAATTTCTGCAGTTCTATTTTATGTTTAGAATGCTATAGAATGAATATCTGCATACAGTTTATTTTTTCCTTTATTTCCTCTAAACAGCTTTCTCCAATACACATTTTTTTCTAGGCTACATATCATCTCCTTTAGGCTGTCTTACATTCTTTCTGGTTGCAGTTCTTTCTGCTTCGTGCAGTCTGTTACTGTTCTGTACCATCCATAATACATTGTAACCATAGATACCATGCACAATTCAAACATGAATTCTCAAGGTTCCACATTTTCTCTTGTAAATATTTCCATGAAAAGAATGATTATATTTCAAATCAAGGCTTCAACAGAATATTACTTAAGAACACTGATAAAGAGAATTAAAACCACATACCCAGCAATGTGTGTCCTTAAGTGTGCAGGATGAAACTGAATGAGAAACTCTGCAGCTCCTACATGACAGCACAAAATGCTCCTGAAAGTTACTTGATTTTTTTTTTTCTTTTTTTTGTATCAGTGCTTTCTCAAAGCCTTGACTAAAGTCTTTTGCAATGAAGGGAAGTCTGTTTATTCAGTCTACCTAGTAACATAGATCATTTATAGTTTTACTTGTAGCTTTGCAGTTTTGTTATTAATTTGTAAAGGGTGCAGGAGAGATATAAATGTAAATATTATTTTCCATCCAAAACGTGGGCAGCATTTGCATTGACTTCTCTAGGGAAATATTTTATAATGATGTTTTAGAAGCAGAAGTTCTGTCAATTTATATGACTATTAAAATAATTATACATCTTTAGGAGTAAATAAACTTAAGATTAAAACTACATAATGGAGCACCCTTTTATCAAGGGCATATACCACGCACCAGATGGAAAACAAACTGTGTTTACAGCATACCGTTATCGCCACTGACACTACTAGATCTACAATATGTTATAGCAGCAGCTCCATTAACCTTGCTAGTTCTGTTAGAGTTGCCTGGTAGTTTGTCCAATCTGTGTTTGTTGTCAGCAAATGCATCAAATTAGGGGATTTTAATTCTGTTTATTGACCTTTTCCCTTTTTCATCATCTTAGACTGTAGTTCATTCAAAATTGTTCTGCTATTGGTCTGTAAAATGCTGAAAACACATTTCTGAATCCTTCTGATACTGCATATGTAAATTATAATGTTTTACCTCAGAGACAAAACTTCAGGAGAACATCTGATGGCATGGGCACTTAAAAACCTACTTTCTTAGTTAGTTACCACTGGATGAAGTGTGACTTGCTTGAGCTGTTGAATTTCACCCATACTGGAATATTTTACTGTCCCACAAGGCAGGCTGCTGCCAGGGTCTTTCACTTTCAAATGAGTAAATTTAGACTAGTGAAGATTGCTCGTAATGCACTCGTGTTTGTGAGGGGCAGATGTGAGGAGGTTTGTACTTGGTGACCGTGATAGAAATTAGAAGGATAATTCTGTTGTCCTTCCCTGGACATATTCACCCCAGGCTAATGAAATGGTGCTTAGTCTCTAACCTATGTTCTAGCTTGATGGAGGATAGGAGACTGTGCACTTTGTGCTGTAATTCCCTGATCAGTTCAGTTCAGCAAAAACCACTGCAGTCCCATGTGTCACTGGATGTTGTTCCCATCCTGTGTTCGTGCTACTGAAATTCATATGTAGCCACCGGACATCCCTCACCTGTCAACTAACCAGCCTGAAATGTAACTGTTTTCAACTGCTGTGATTTTCAGCCAAATGTATTCCTTAGCTTACCATGGATTGCAGGAGCACTTCTCCACAAATAAGAAGCTGAAAACTTTGGACAAAGAACAAAGCAAAGTCACTCCTCTCACTAATAGTTCTTTCCGGATTAAACTGGCTGTGGACTAAGGTGTTGAATTATCTTAGGAGATTGGCATGCCTTAGGAAGTCATTTTCAATTAGATAGATTAGTTTAGTTACAATAACTATTTGAAATGATGTTCTTGTGAAGGTGCAACTTAAACATCCTTTTTCTCTATTTCTTTCCTTGTCTGTTTAATTTAACATTGTAAATGTGTAGCAGGAAAATTATTTCAAAGAGAGTGCTAGATGTAACCTGATGCTAGCTTTGTGCAACCTCCCTTCCACTTGCTCCTGTTGTGTGAGTAGCACCGATCAGACAGCTTGAATTTAGATCAACAGTACTTGCCACAGCAAGCTGAATAACCTCTTGACCTTCAGTTCTATTGTGATAGGTGTTTCCTTTTCTCTGAGGTGAAAGCAACTTAAACTGAAGGGAAAATGAGGCCTGCTTCTCAGTTTAGACAAGATTCAAGACATTGAATAGAGGCTGAAGGAGCTGGGAATGTTCAGCCTGGAGAAGAGGAGGCTCAGGGGAGACCTCATTGCTCTCTATAACTTCCTGAAGGGAGGTTGTAGTGAGCTGGGGGTCGGCCTCTTCTCTCGTGTCATTAGTGATAGGACCAGGGGGAATGGCTTCAAGCTACGGCAGGGGAGATTCAGGCTGGACATGAGGAAGTATTACTTTTCAGAAAGGGTGGTCAGGCACTGGAACGGACTGCCCAGGGAGGTGGTGGAGTCACCGAGCCTGGGGGTGTTCAAGGAAAGGCTGGATGTTGTGTTGAGGGACATGGTTTAGTAGGAGCTATTGGGAATAGGTGAACGGTTGGACTGGGTGATCTTTTAGGTCTTTTCCAACCTTGGTGATTCTATGATTCTATGATTGCGTTCAGGCATCAGGCATGCTGAATTGGTAGGGTTTTTTTGTTTTGTATAAAGTATGCAAAATGTAAAAGGTGGTTTTGTCTGCTCCCTCACATTCACCTATGTCTTGCATACGAAGTTCAGGTTGCTGTGTGAAAAAATGTGAGAAAATTAAAAAACTTCTTTTATGCTCCCCCCTTCCGTTCTGCATACAACATGTATCAACGTATTGTGGCCTGCATAAAGGCAGCCAGAGTGAAACATGCTTCTGAAATTTAATTCAGATTTATTATTTCAAATCAAAGTAATATATAAAATAGATTAAGAGTCTGACAGTCACAACAGCAATGGTAGATAAAGGATTATTTCCTCTACCAATGAACAGTATTTCCGTATCTTAATGCAAAGTTTGTCTTGTGTTGATTTTGTGAATTCTATTGCATAGACTGAAGCCAGCTGATAAATGTCCTTTCAGCTTCAGAGTATTTTGTGTGAGTTTCAACGTGTGTGCCTTGGCAAAGTAGCTTATGTGGTGTGGTGTAATTGCTCAAGAAAAGTAGTCATGATACTATGATACCCCATCAGTGTTGGTAGGGGGACAGAGTAGGAGTTAGATGAGGATATATTGATTTATGAAATTATCAGTTCACCATTGTAATTGCATTTATTTGTGTTACCAGGTTTGATATTACCAAGAAATAAACTGTGACTTTATGCTTGCCTGGTTTTGGCAAGGAATAGCATTTGAGTTGTCGCTTATACCGATTGGAACTGATACATAGCTGGCAGGTTTATGTGAAGGTAATTTGAGAGCTCCCCTTACACCACAGCTTCTTATTTCATAGGTGGCATGAAGCCTGGTTTATGGTCTTTATACCATGAACAGAATCTTAAGAATCTTTATTTTCTATCTCCTGTAGACCTCATACTCTTCTGTACTGTCTCTGCAAACACTGGTGAACAAAAGTTTTCTTTATACTTAACCAAATCTAGTCCATGAATGTCCTTCTAGCGCCATAAAAACCATGCCAAGAATGCTAATCAAGTGTCTGCTGCTTGCTTTTGAGGCAAAGCTCAAGGTCAGTATCATTCCAGTTTTGCTTTTCTGACACTTGCTTAACAGACTTGTAAAGATCGCAGTACGCTGGGAGGAGTTTTGTCCCTCAGTTTGTCGTACTAAGTTAATCTTCTTAGGGTGTATTCTAATGAAGGAAAATGTATCCTTTCCAAAGCAGCAAGAACTGCCTGAGTTTGATGTGCTCCTGGGAATTGAAGACAAAGTGTTTAACAGTTACTTTTTATCTAGTCTTTCTTAATAAGTAAATAAGTAAAATTAATAACAGAAGCAAACATTACATATATTTTTCTTCTTTATGGGCATTATCACAGCTATTAAAGCATGTCTGCTGTATGTTTTGAGTATTAGTTAAACACATCTATCTTCATTATTATCTGTTAACATCAGAATATTTCTGTCTATATTACATGTTATTCTTTCTTAATCTAACAATTATTTTCAAAAAATGCGTTTCTACCTCAAAATATTTCAAGCATCTGCATAGTACCTCTGCTATGTCCAATATTTATTTTGTGCTAACTGCTGGAATTGACTTTTCTGCAGAACTGTCAAGCTGATGAATCCAAGCAGTTGTTGGAAGCCTCCTTGTGAACTGTCATATCTACCTTTAAAGAACAATATAAGGCTGAAATCTGGGCTCTCCTGTCACAGCAGAGTTGAAATAATGCTTTTCAGGGTACCTGCTAATAGAAGAGGTCGTTTTTTAAAATGGCTCACATTATAATAAATGGTTAAAGAAAGATACTGTTGAGCCATTATTCATTCAAGCCTATTACAGACAGTTATTTGTCTGTAACAAGACAACAGGGAAGCCCAAATTGATAGCTGAGCCCTACCAATACCACTTTGTATATGCATTCCTTCATGTACTTTACCTGCAGTGTTTTTGAAAGACAGAATAGGACGTAAGTTGGTGAGAAGGAGTGGATAGGAAGGATTTTTTTTTTCTTTAACTGTTTGGACATAATGGGGAATAAGTTATCTTAAAGGTAGAATCTATTTGTTTCTCTTTGTAATGGCACTTAGGAGATGCTATACTTTTGAAGGGTGTTTATGAGTAATGTTTAATTTTAAGTTCGTGTGACTAGGATTATAAAGGAATGAAAGAAATAAAGGATAAAAGAAAAAGAAAAAGAGGGAGACTGAACAGCTGCAGAACAGATACTAAGCTTCAATGTAACTTGGAAGGTGTCCGCTGAGATATGAAATGAGAATTTTTCCTAAAAAAGAAAAAGCTGGATGAGAGCATTCTTGGACAAATAAGTAGTGACTCTAGTTGGACACAGCACTGCAGTGTGACTTATTTAACCCAGCTAAATGTACAAGAGTTCTCTTTAGGAACAAAAAGAATGGTGGTTGCATTTGCTGAATAAGGGAACGTATAATGGAATTGGTTGAATGAAAATACATGGGGACAACAAAAGATAGCAAAGGATATATAGAATGGTGAATTCCAGTATTTGTTATTGCTGTTTGTGGATCCCTAGAACACAGATGCTCAAATATGGATATCTAAAGAATTTAAACATATCACAATAATGGATGTAAGAATGAACCCTGAGTGTTGCGCAAGCAGAGATGTCAGTGACAGCATGCAAGGATAGGGGTATGAAAAAATCTTTAAAATGACATTGAAACAATTGCTGTCTTGTCTTGCTTCCAACCTTCATATTTTCTTAAAAATAATAAGAAAAAAAATTTAAAAAAAAAAACCTGAAAATTGAGAGGTAAGAAAAGAGTTAAAAACAAAAAAAGCTAAAGTCTTAAAATTTGCCTTTTATGAGTGGAAAGCTAAGAGAATGCTGTGTTAAAGTGAGAAATTATATGTTTGTGTCTAGTAGAAAGAACAACATTTTCAGGAAAATGTTGTAAAAGTTGATTTATCTTGTCATTATGTTGCTGTACAGTCTTGAGAAAGACTGCATTACAGGGTTATATTCCTGATGGCATTCAACAGTGAAACTTAATTTTGGAAGAAAGAAAAATGTGAGTTGAGGGCAAGAGAGGAAGAGGGGAAAACTACCCTGTGACTAGCTGAGAAGAGAAAGAGGAGCACATCTAGAGGAGGACCTTGTCCAGGTGTGGTGGTGATGCACTGTGTGGTTGGTGGTTATTTCCATTGTGCTTTTTTCCTATTACTGTACAATTGTAACCAAGACCTGCCCAGCTTTGTGTTGTACCTATTATGATACTATTAGTGTTGCTTAATTAGGTGTGTAGTATGCTGATTGTTCTTGAAGATTCTATGCACATATATTATTGGTTAGTACTCACCAAGTGGAATACAGTTATTCATCAAGTGAGTATTCTCTAGTACTAACTAAAACATATAAAGTTAGGTGTAAGGAAAGGAGAGAAGGGCTTATTCTCACAGCATGGTTGCTGCTTCCTACAAGAGCAGTAAAACAGGATAGAATAACATCCCCAGCAATACTGGGATTTGCAAGTGCAAGTCCATAAGAAAAACAGCGTGAAAACATCAGCATGAGACCAGCAGGCACAAAAGACAGGCTTTGGAACAGCACGAGAACTAGGTGCAAACTCTAAGAACTGTAAGCAAAAGCAAGTTAGAGTTTTCATACAGATTATCCTTTGCATTAGAATGACACGGAGACCTGAAGTGGTCTGCAGCCCTGACCACCGCAGGTGCAGTTCATGGTGGATGTATTCTGATTAGCAAACAAGAGGGAGAGCTGTAATGCAAGTAAGTCTGCCATCCAAGGTGCCTCCCCCCATTCAGTGTCCTGTCCCCCCCTGCTGTGAGGGTGAGGATAGTTGATAGTGGTAAAACACATTTTCTAATCTCTGTGCTGTTCTTATGTGACAATATAGCCATAAGCATATCAGACCTAACACTACCACAGCTGTAAGTAGTATCAAAATGCTGGGTATAAGGCTACATTTTAGCGAAGAGGCTGATCACCATCTGCTGAAGATGCCATATCAATTGGAGTTTAATGTTTCTTGTAGCATCCTTTCTTTTTCCCCTAAGTAATGTTGCTTTTGGAGATGATACATGTCATTAGTTACAGACCCTGCTAATAAAATTCTGCGTGGATCAGCCATTCTAAATATCATCTGTGCAACAGAATGTATGTGGCATTAACTATTTATTTCAGACCTCAGCATTTGCTTGTACTTTCTTGTGTATCACAACAATGCACACTGTGTAGCTCTATAGCAGCCCGGCTGCTTCCTTAGACTGGCCAGACTGGCATAGAAGAGATGTGCAGCAGCTTCATTGTTTGTGAGCTCTGTCAGCTGAGCTGACTTCCTCCAAACTGTGTAGTTTTTTTCCTGCCTTGTAAACAGAGGAGTCTGATATTGTGTGATGACATGTTAGATGTTATGAGACAAAGTGAAACTCACATTCTTCTAGAACTGGGTGATGATAAGTGGAGCCCCTTCGTTATAAGTAGTAACTTTTAGAAAGATGGAACAATAGCAGAGTATCACTGGTAAGTTTTGGGTTTGTGTTTTTTTTGTTTTTCTTCCATGGAATCTTTTTGGGGTCTATTTTATTCCTCTGTTTTTGTTAGTTTTAGTACTGTCAGTTACTTTGAGTTTGAAGGAGCTGCCTGATGGCTTTGTCTTTGATTGAAAATCCCCATGTGTGTTAAATCCAAAGATAACCCAACGCTTTAACTACGAAATCAGCACCTTTTCAATAGTGCTTGGTGTGAGATTTTTTTCTATCAGATGAAAATTAAGGCAGACAGGGGAAATCTGGCCAGCTCAATACTCATATTTTACAGGATGAGGGATTTTCCTTGCAAATTGGAATATTATTTCTTCATGGGAGGTCCTGCATATCTTATCTAGACAAACATGAACTTTCTATGTAATTTAAACACAATCTTTCAATTCCATAGGCTGCAATTCTTTTGTACTTCGAAATTACATTTTCTTACACTCGGAAAAAATCAAAGAAATTACAATACTCTGTATCCTCTTATTTTTTGGAAGATCTGAGCCCTCACATCCCTCCAAGAAGCCCGTAATAATGAGTCTTTTTGAACCATAGATCAAATATATATTTTAAAAGTAAATTCCATAGGGCTGTCTCATTTCTATTTAGCTGTGCTTTAGTACGTCTGAAAGTCTGTATGAATTTCTGCGAGGCATTAACTAAATACCGAGCCTTGCACAGAGGAGAATGAAACTTGTGATTAGTGGTTCTAGGCACTTCTCTAAAATTATAATGGGAAAATATCTGGATTATTTTTATGATTTCTTTTGTAGAGAAGTTTAAAATTGAAATGGAAGTGAGCATTTAGTTGTACTGAAATACAGCTGGAGGTACAGCTGTATTTACAGGACGCAGCTAATGACGACTTTGGCTTTTCATGACACCTCTCTGGTAGGCTTCTGAATGACCTTGTCAAAGTTAAAAGCTCATAACATTCATATTTTGTTTTTATGGCATTATGATTCTGCATAACAGTGCTAAAAACAAAAACACAGTATAATTATACTGTCAATCAAGCAGCCAGCAAAGGCATTTTCCACCAGTTTTGCACCTACTAAACTGTAAATAATTTATAAAATTAGGAGTCACAACTAAGTGGAGGCATTTTGGTGCTCGTGAAGCATTGGTCATAGCTCTGTTGTTTAAGTGACCCTGCATACTGAGCTCTGGTTGCTTACATTTGTCCTGTGAGTGTGAAAGTGGTCATTTGTTCTTTGTCATGCGTGCACCTAATAAAAATATCAAGCTGTCAGTAGAGCTGTGAACAGGTGTACAGTGTATGCTGGAATGATGTTTTATTCATTTGAATTTCCAGCCCATTTAGTCTCACCCAACGAACAACGAAAATATTTTCTTCATTATCTGCAATTAATGTAAATGTCAAATGTTTGAATATATTATCACACAGATAATTCAATACATTGGTTGATTTGTGGAGTGTTTGCATTGAAGTGACAATTGAAACAAACAAAAAAAAATGCACCTGAAACCTACAAGTTCTCATCTGTCGTCCTGAGATGTTGAACTTGTTTCCTGCGGTCTCTGCCTCTGAAAAGCAAGATTCTTAGGGCCTTTTCATTCTCCATCTTTATATCTAGTCTTAAAATTTTAATGATTGTTTCGCATTCACTTTTAAGCAAGGTTTATTAGATGTGTATTTTTTGTACTATTAGTATGTATAACATAATAATTCAGTTGACAGATATTAATCTTTCATAATGGAGCTCTTCAGAGTGCAGACTGCTTAACAGACCTATCAGAAACCATGCATTCTGTTGATAGGACAGAGACAGTAAAATAGTTCTAAGTAGCTCTTTCTCCTTAAATTTTTCTTCTGATTGCTTGTGAATTAGTCTGTGCCTGACTGCCCAAACATAATGTGGATATGGATAATTCTCACCTGTTTTTAATGCTGTTTTTACAATTTAATTACACATTCTAATAGTAGGTAGAACTGAAACCCTTAAACAGAAAATGTTTCAAAGGCATGATGCCTACAATATTCTGCACCTTCATTTCAATTGAAATATAATTTGAAAAAATACTAAAAATAAGCTCTTAAAAATTGGGTGGTTTATCATATGGTACTTAATTCATTAGTACGCTTTGCTCTTGGCTGCGCTGGAGACAGCATGCCCTGCATCCTCCTGCAGCACTGGGGGACGTTAGCTGACGTTAGCTCAGGCCTTGGGAGCATCAGCTGGCACTGTGCCGGAACAAGTGGCAATTGGCTGCTTTTTGGACACAGCAGGGGAATGTGGCTTGGATGTTCTGTGTCTGTCTTAGAGAGCATGCTTTGAACACTAGGAAGAGCTGAAAAATATTGCAGTAGTGTTAATTACTTAGCACTTAGAAATTTCTTGTTACTTGGTTCAACCAGTAAATCGTTTGGTTAGATCCTTATCAGAGATTGCAAGTGATGTTCTTCATATCTTTGTCAGCTATTTTTTTTTCTATGCTAGAAAGTTGAAGTTAATGTATACTTTATTGATGCAGAGAGCTTTCGGTGTCTCTTTCTCACTGCAGATAGCAGAAAATGTGAAGCAAAAAAAGTGAAGAATCCACACAATCTACATCTTATCACTAACTCCTTTGCCTGGAAGGAGTTATGTGGTGGGGGGGGTTCATTGCATGTTTTCCTCAAAGCTTGGCTTGTCACCAAAATGTAACAGGAGTTGTATTAATGCAGACTCCCATAGAAAGTCAAGTGTTGATGAAGAGCTACAGAAATATCTATTTGGTACTGGTATTTGGTATTGTATTGGTACAGTCTTTCCTCTTCATTTGCGGTGTTTCACAAGAAAGGAGTTGCCCTCTGTGCTGCTCAGTGTGGTTTCTGTTAGATTGATACACATGTATAGCATATCAAAAATGGAATGTGCAATTGTATCATTTTCTGTTTCACTAGGAGCAGACCTGTCTAGGAGTTCAATTACTAAAATGGTAAATTGCTAGTTTTCATTTGGGAAGTTGGTTATGGCAAAGGTATGACTTCACTGTTGTGCAGTCATTTATGCCTGTATGACATGTATAGTTTTGGCACCTTGTCATCTTGTCTCCCTCTTACAATCTTTTTTTTTTTTTTTCTTTCTGGTAAACCTCTTCTAATTCTGGTCTTCATATCATGTTAGATTTAGAAACTGTGGGATTTTTCCCTCGCATAGCATTGTGGAGGGGATAATAACTAGGGAAGACAAGACAGTTCCAAGTATTGGGTGTAGTGTAGCAGATACTGCAAGAACATCCATGCAGCTTGTATCAGATGAGTTGTGGCATAAATAGTGATTCTTTCATGCAGACTGGTGAAAATGGGTTAGTACTTCTAAAATAAAAGTGAAATGTTAGGTATTAAGAAGTGGTGATAGAAATGTAGATAAGAAAATGCTAAGACTTCCTGCATACTTTGTGCACGAGTTGATAGCATAATGTATTGAGTAATCTGTAAGTTTTGTAACTTTGCTTGCTTTCTAACTAACTCTCCTTCTCTGTAATGCTTTAAAGCTAATTTTGTCATGACTGTAGTGATTCAAATAGATTTTATGAATTTTTGGCAGTTGCTTTGATTTATTCAGTTTACCTATAAAGCACCATAAATCTACAGAGAACCAAATAACTATCCACCAAGAAATTAAATAGTTGACAGTATTAATTAAAGCAGCAGAGGATGGCCCTGAACTGGGGTGGTGGGAAATATTCCTAGGATGCACATGCTTCAAGTCATACCATTTCTCCAATCTGAGGTCTTGTGTGGTAAAGCTTTAATGGGTCACAAACACTGAAATTGAATCCCACTCCGGTTTAAAACGCCAGCTTCATGCTGTTGCGGTGGGAAATACGCTGCTAATGGATTTGCACGACAAATACAAGAAAATGTTACAACAAGGTATTCTTATTAATATCAACTAAGAGACTTTTAGAATAAGTTCTTAGTAAAAATGTTGATAATAGCGGAAAATTACTGTGTAAAAATATACAAATAAAGAAACAGGTTGAAGGTATGAGAAGATGAAGCAATTCACTGTATAACTTATAAATGAATCCTCATTAAAATGTAGCATTAAACAATCAGATACGGCCTCTTTATTATGTGCAACATATAAAAGAAAATGTACTCTAGTTGAAAAGAAAAGAAATGCAGTAGGCAAAGCCAAGGATAGCATACTGGAAATAATAAGAGCATCCGTATCTTGGAAGGATGCTTATGGGCAGTGTTTTAAGTTACAGAGAAGATGCATTCTCTAATGGCTTCCTCTAATTTCTTGTCATGGCAAATTAAAAGTATGAAGAATTGATGTTTGTATCTGCAGACAACACAGAACTACAAAGCAGAGAAAGCAGCAGGAAAAACAATTTCTGATTCTCAGCATTATGTTTTTCCTTGGAAAGTTTCACTTGTTTGGTTTCATTTTGGTTTTTGCACGTCTTCTCTCCTTGCAGTCTGTCCTGTCCTGGGTGCTGCCACAGCCGCTGTGCTTGCTGTTATGTGGGTGTGTGAGTGGTTGTAAAGCTGTTGCCCTGCTGCGCTTTCCTGACTCCACATCTAGAGGTGCTTTCTACCGTAAGAGTTACTGTATGACAGGAAAGCAAGAATGCTTCCACTTCATGGTTGTTTATAATGTTTTATCCCTTTTATCCATGCTCTTTTCTGTCACTGTCCTTGGCATTTGTTCAGCTTTCGGTCAGGCAAGCAGCTCAAGAGACTACAGCTCAAGTATGTCCCCCCTCTCCCCTTCCCTTTAAAAAAAAAATAAAATTTAAAGGCAAAGTTCTTTCCTTCTTTATTTTTAACAATTTCACTTAAATTACTCTTTTTTTTTTTTTTTTTTTCCCCCTGATTTCTTTTAACATCTTCCAATTTAGCTTGATGTGAACTTCCAGGACATTGTATGACTCTGTTTCATGCTTAGTGTGTTTTTTATTATTTTTTGAATAAATGAATTAATTGACCTACCATCATTGACAATTATTTATTAGCCCCAAATGCTCTACTGCTTTTAAATGTCCCAAAGTTTTTCTCAGATTCTAGGGCATTTACGGATGCATGTGTACACTTATTAATAAAATGAAAAGATTGCAGTGGATAACAGGGATTACATAACTTCCCATTTCATTCAAGTATTCACTCATAATGTATTTAACTAGAGCTTTTAGAATATTCCTGAAGACACCATGCAAGTTAATTTAAATTTCAAGCAGTCATTATAACAGACTTATATCAATGCATGGATTGAGTAGTTGTGCTTATGGCATAGCTGACGTGTCTTTTCTTGCTCAATGTGTTACCCATTCATGGCTCAGGATTCACCTGATAGAATGCAAAGCTGATGGATGTCAGAACTTCAGTGTCTGGCAATTGACTGTGGTTATGGACTGTCGTCTTGATGATGTTTTTCATCTAAGTAATGAATGTGGTCAATTACTGATCTTCTGTAGTGTAATAGAGAGATGAAGATAAGAGGGGGAAAAAAGGAAAGTGTTCACGAGTAATTTAAGTGAAATTGTTAAAGAGTGTACTCTACCAATGAATGCATACAACAAAAACAGACAAAGCTCTCTATAAAAGTCTGAGTAGCTAAGAAATTTGGACAAGATATTTCCTTCTGAAATGTCTCAAGAAAATATAGCAAGGAGTGTCCAATTCTGTTTTAAGTTACTGATGAAGGACACTATTCCTGGCAATTACTTTTAATGCCTGTGTCTCAGGAGACAATAATATTTGAGCCTTGGGCCAGATAATCATATACTATGCCTCTATATTAGCAATAGCACTTAGATGCATGTGGCTAATTCCATAGTTTTTGCTGTCTTTGCAGCATTCAGCATCATAGCAACAATATATTTGAATAAGTAGTGTTTGTTTTGCATTTTAGAGCATCTGTACCTTAGTGTATGTAGAGAGCTGAGCTAATCAGGGCATTATATCTGGTGCAAAAAGACAAAGTATGCGAGTAGAGACAAGTAAGCTTGTGGAGCTATGACAGCATTTAAAGTGGCAATCTTTTGGGCTTTTTAAAATACGTATATGTTAGGAAATTATTTCTGGTCCACCCCTGAAAATGCAGCCTGCAAACTAGGACTGCTTTAGGAATGCCATTTGTCCCAGTGGAGGTTCCAGGAGATGAGAGCAGTCAGGAAGCAGTAAGACTTCCATTCCACTTCACTGTTTGTGACCATAGAAGTGGTAAGTGACATCTGTCTAAATACAACAATGATAATGATGACTGTTGATAAATAGGAACTTTGTGCGTAACACGTTGTTGTGCAGGGGAGCACATAGAGTGAAGGCAGACAGGTGTGTGCTTTTTCTCTCCTTGGGGAAAAACAAAACAAAACAAAAAACCACAAATATTTAACAGGTGTTCTGTATATAAAGTTGATGCTTGTTGCAACTCATTCTACTTTGCAGTGCTTGACAGTGGCTATTTAGCAAAGATTCAACCATTGCACTTTTGGGTATGCACATGAAAAAAAAAGCTTCACACGTTAGCATAACCAGCGGTGTTTAGGTTCATCTGGTTTTTGGTGCTTTGGGAGAACTATAAATGAAGAGTTAATTGAACAACAGCAAATACATATCAAGACAATCCCACAACCCATTTTTCAATAATTGTTTCTTCTCTTAAGAGAACATTACCTCTCTCACAGATGGTCAGAGTGATGCACTTGGGGAAATCAGGCAACTTGGCTTTCTTCCTGATCTCACTGCTTAGTAACTGTAGTGTTTAACCCCAGAAGTATTACTTAACTTTGCTCCAGATACCATTCTAATCAACAATACTAGGCTTCACAGTTGGAAAACTCCTTCTAAGGTCTCTGAACATAATTTTATTTTTCTTAGTGTTTTGGACACTTGGAAACTGTTTGCCAGTGTAAAGTTTGTTACTCACAAATCACTTGAAATGGGTCTACTGAAATACAACTTGTAGGAGATTTAAGGAATTTGTGTGAATTTCATAATTCTAGGAATTGTTCTTGTGCAGTCATCTTCCCACTGAAATCAGTGGTGGAAAGGGATTTAATCCTGCCTCATGCATAGAAAGGAAAATATGTTAAACGCTTAAAGCACTGGTGTAGAAACTGGGTGATCTGACTTTCAAGTTCAGTTCCTTCTCTGAGATTCAGTCTCTGTGCTGTAGTACATTGTGCACATACTGGTATTTTCACATTGTGTGGCTTTGAGACCTGTTCACATTAAAAATAGGTGCCCAAATACTGGTATAAGGACTGGTTAACAAGCCCCCATAAATACTTGGTGCATGTCTGTGTGGTCGTAGTGGGCAAATGGAAGCTCTGTATTTTCTAGGGCACTTGTTGCACTCTGCTTTCTGACAGAGTGACCTTTATCAGTCATAAGCATCTCTCAGTGCTCAGGGGGGCAGGCAAAGAAGGGACTTATCTATCTTATTCACAGCCAGTCCGAGTTGGGTGGAATAAAGGAGCTTGAAAACTAACCTGTGCTTTTTGTTCTCCCTTTAACATTTGGGAAGACTCAGAACCGCGGTGCAGGTTGTACCAATACCATTCTCATGTCTGTTGTTTAATTCTGAAATTTAGAATACCAATTATTCGTTCTGTATAATTTGTTTCTTGATTATCTTGAAAAATTTAGCTTTCTATTGAATGTCGTTGTAAAAAATGATTCTGTACAGAATTTGCACTTGGCTGTAGGTGGTTCCAGTGAGAGAAAATGTCTTTGATTCTTTGTTTTTCTTGATTTCTACCATTACTCCTTTTGTCTGAGAAACCATGAAGTTCTTATGTTGATTTGCATTTTTGGATTATTAGTTTAGAATGATTCTTAATTGCTTTTGTAATCTCCATATTATTTTCTTTTCAAGCCTATTCCATTTTGCTACTTTCTGCCATGTACCTATTACGTAGTTGCAAATTGATTTTGTTCTTCCTTAAGCGATTTCTGAGGAGGATGTTTGGTAAACAAGTGCATTAGACTGGGAGACATCCAAATATGATGGAGAAGAGTTTCTAGCAAAACTGAAAGAACATAATTACTTCAGTCTAAAATTTAATGCAGGCATATTAATCATCAGAATAGCAGATGCATATCTAAGCGTGTCAATATCTCTCATATACCAGTTCCCTCTTTTTTTCCACTCATGCTGACATACATTTTGAAACAAAGTCCTTAGGCCAGCATTTGCTTGTGTATGTGACTGTTATGATAATACTGACAGAAAGTGTATTATAAATTAAGGCCTTGAGCATTCATACTGAAGACATGATTTATAGGAAATGGACCCAGTCTGAAGTTGCAAGGTGATTACGTTTCTGAAAATTTCACTTACGTTCATAGAAATACGTAAGTTGGAAAAGACCTTCAAGATCACCGTGCTCAGTCATTCACCTGTCCTACCCAGTCCTGTTATGAAACTGTGTCTTAGTGCCACATCTCTTAAATATCTCTTGCTGCTTCCTTGAGCTGCCCATCCCAATGCTTGGCCACCCTCTTTGAGAAGAAATTCTTCCCAGTGTGAAATCTAAACTTTCCTTGGTGAAAATTGAGTGTACATGGTTCTTAAGCCATACATGAACTCAAGTGATCTGCCTTGTGTTTTGGGAACACAATGGGAATTTTGTTCATGAAATCAAAACACAAAAAACACAAGAACCATGAAAAAGAATACAACAATGAAATACACCAGAATAATTATCTCTGGAAAACAGTTCAACAAAAATAATAAACCTTTTTCTTTAATTTCCTTTGTTGGAAATGACAAGGAGAGTTGTAAGATGCAACTTGCTCAGTTTAACTCCAAATTTTTTTTTTTTAACGGAGCAGTGAACTCAATTCTGAAATCTGAAATTGCGTACAACTAGCAGTGGTCTGATTAATCCTTTGAAAGGAAAATATTTAACAGCCCCACACCACCTCACCTCCTCCCTGCTTCTCATCCAGAAAAAAAAAAAAAAAAAAAGGTTAATTGTACTTGGCTTTGGGCTAGCTGAAAAATGTCTACCTTGCACTTCAAGGTGTCTTAATGGGCTCTTCTGCTCTTAGTTAGGAATCTTAGGGCAATGAGGTTTTTGCATGGGTGCTGCATCCAAAATAGTCATGACACTGTTTTCTTTGTGTCTGTTTTTTCTTTTTGTCTCCAATGTTATTAAACAAACAAAAAAAGAAATAACAATTAAAAAAAAAAAAAACAAAAAACCATAAATTTATTTGTGGAACAAGAATGCAAGAGTTTCTAGGGGAAGCATTTTAGAACTAGGTTTATTGTTTTTTCCTATTATACACAGGCTGCTATTTAATACAGTGATATCAAAATTCTTCTGTACTTTTATTTTGAAATCAACTAGTTTATTCTGTTTGCATCCCCGTACCTACAGGTAGGTTTGGCATTTCTACTGAGTTTTTTGCTTTAATGAAATGTGTTTCCTCCGGACGCATGTCTGATACTTATTTTCTTACTGATAGTATAAAGCTGCAATAGAGCTGATCCTTTTTGGCGACAATTACTTTCTCACTACAGTCTGAGTTCATGTAAGATGTATGGAAAACAGTCCTGTCCTTACCTTTGGAAGCAGCTTCTGTGATATTTCAGATGAGCTGTGTTGTGTTTTGTTGTTGCTTTTTTTTTTTTTTTTTTTTTTTTTGATAATGTCTTCATGCTGCTCTGTACCTCAAATGCAGAGTTCCTTCAGGAAGGTGTTTGCTCTTCTTCCAGTCACTGCTTTTATGGAGATTGTTCCTTTTTCTCACTGTTTCTAGGTAATCTGGGCTTCCATGCTGCAGGAAGCTTTGCTTTTGGCTCCAAGCCCAGCATCTCAGCATACTCCTCTTAATGGAGCTGAATTTTCCTGTCTCTGCCTGTTTTTTTCTTTGCCTTCTGCTTTTTAATCCAAGCAAGATTTTATTTGGATGATAAGCATGGGCAGGCCAACCCTCTGCTTGAATGGTGAGAAATGTCATTTTCTTCCAGCTCTGCTTAGCTTTCCCTCTGTGGAGCTGAGATTAAGTTAGTTCTGATACTGTCACATTGCAACATGGACAGAAGTAGGGAGCTTAGGAAGGCAGAAAAAAATTAGTAATAATCCAGCCAGAAAGGTATTTAATTTTTTAGAAGGTTTTCTTCAGATAAAACTCTTATATGTATATTCAGATAAAACTTTTTTTTTTTAATCTAAATCTAGAATCTAAAGATTCATCTAAGAAGTATTTTTCCTGTTTTTTTCTTTTTCATCTGTCACTGAGCTCTTAGAAGATCTGGATCTATTTGCATTCTCCAAAACTATCCTATTGTATGTACTGGAGAACTCCAGTGAGTGTTTAAGAGGACCTAAGGGCACAGAATGAGTGTGACATCAGGCTAGCTCTGCTCACAAGCCTCAGTGGCAGGAGATACGGTCTCACCAGGTTCACTGGAGGCAGTTTTCAGCATAAGTTGTAGGGATATGGGCTTTCTTGGATCCACAGTGATGGACTGCAATTTTTTAAAAATGTAAATACAAACTATACTTTTATAATATATAAAGAAATCAACTGTTTTAAAAGCTCCTGTTGAGAAAAGTAGTTTTTTAAAGAAGTAAACTGTCCTGATGTACTCTGTCATCTTAAGTTGCATTTAGGCCTAATTGTGTTAATTCTTCAAGAGTCTTCCAACACACCCGTTAGTTTTCCAGAAAACTAGAATTTCTACCTCTTGGCAGAAGTCAGTCTTTCACAGAGCCTCAAACTGTGCACAGGTCTCCTTTACTTGCAGTGGGTGAAGCAGCTGTTCCCACGTGCTCTGTTATCACGCTCTGACAGTTGACAGCAGAGCTTTTTTATGTTTGTTATCCTTAATCTATTTGAGTACAGAGATCTGGTCTAGTGAAGGTGAGCTCTTTTTAAACTATTTAAAATAAGCTACGTGTTACAGATTAAAAGAGGTTATGGAACACAGACAAGAAGTTCTCTGGCAAATGTGAAGTACTGTTACTCTCTGATCTGGAGTGGCAAGGAAAGTGCGTGTCCCACAGGAAAAGCTGCTTGCACAGCTGCTCATCTGTTAACACCTCCGTTGGCAATTATCCAGTAGTTGCTGGGGAAATAAATTGTATTTAAAAAACAGATTGTTATGAGAATCTTACAGAGAAGTGTCCAGCACTGGAAGAAATTAAATACAGTCAGGTATTCTATAAAGAAATGCTGTACAGAATGTAAATATTAGTAAGGCAAACAAATATTACAAAGGAATTGCCTGTTTTTATGGATTAAAAATGTCTATGGACATAATCCTTGCATTTTACAGTTGTTATTTCAGTGTAGCTGTCATATGTTAACATGGGCATGCTTGTTTATTGTGTAATGAGCAATTCTATTTACTTCTAGTACTCAGGAGTTCTCTCTTAAAAAAGGAAAAAAAAATGAACAACTGTATTGAGTGATTACTTCTACTCAGTTTTAATTACAATAATCATAGTGTTTAATACCAAGTTCCTAGTGGTCACTATGATTTAGTCATTACCTATTTGGAACACTTGTTTGAGTATCTACTTATTGCTTTATATTAAGCACAAATTGTTTATATTTGAACAAGAAAGATTATTTCTTTTCTGTTACATTTGAACATCATTGTAAACAGAGCTCCAAATCCCTCTGACGTGTTCAGAGTTCAGTCCAAAGCAGTAATGGAACCAAAGTAGGCAAGTGAAATATTGCCTTCTTAAAAAGAGAGTTGTGTCCTTAAGATCTGCTCCTGTCATTGGTCTTGATAGGAGATGAATCCCAAGAGTAGGGATAGTACCTTGTGAATGATGATGGTTGCATTTCTTCTGTGTAACTTTCTGAGGTGAGTGAGTCAATGGGAGCAGCTTCCATCAGCTTCTGCAGGAAAAGAGACAACTAAGCTTCTAAGGAGAGGTTCACCATGGCTGACCTTTTGTGTCCTGAAGACACTGGAGTGGTAGGCAGACTGTATGCGGATGAACAGTTTCTTATCTATACACTCTACACTTCCATGTGGAAAGAAAAGACCTGAAAAACAAACAAACAAAAAAACTTATGTAAATTCCCTGCCAACTGGTAGCAGACAGAAGATAAGAGACTGAAAGGCCTTGCTCTTTAGGACCTTGCTGGAAGTGTAAGGAATATGTACAAAAGAGTTAGGAGTGGGCTGGGGACCTGTTTCAATTATTTTTTACTTCTTTCTTATGAGCTGTGGAAGATAATTGTAGGCTTAGATAGAGTTGCAGCTGTGAGCCTTGAGTCCTGCTATGTACTTGTTTTTCTATGGATTTGTCTACCCTCTGATGCTGGCTTGTGTCACATAGAGTAGGGACTAAAAGGCAGTTTGGAAAACCAGGAGCTCTTGTTTTCCATCGAGTTTGAAGATAGAGAAAGAAAAGTAAAAGGGGGATGTGCAAACGTCTTGCCTTTTTTGCAGCATTTTCCTTTTTCACAAAAGCAATACAAGATTCATAGAGAAATTTAACCCTCTAGAAGGTGCATAGCAAAGCCATTTGGCCAGAATATAATAAATATGAATAAAATATGTAAAATCCCTTTTTTGTAAACACAGATTTTAATTAGTAAGAAGGTCTGCTTCAGAGCCAGACCATTATTTCCAGGTCTGTACCCAGCCAGAGTTTTAATTGGTATGGAAAGAATCAAGAAGTTGGGATGATTTATCAGGATTAAAGAAAATAAAAAGTAGTCAGATGCAAAGAAAGTGCTTTTTGTTAGCTAGAGAAATAAAATTAATCCATCTGTTCACTAGATGGATCACACACTTATATTACTTCTCAGAGCAGTAAATAGTTATTACAATATTAAAGATATTTTCTTTTATAAATTTTGAATAAAAAGAGTCTATTTTGTTACTAACAGTTTCATCAGCTACGTTTGCACATATGCATTCTGGAGTATTCTCATTTAAAAAAATTGTTTTCTTTGTCTTGCTTTGTGTTCTTCTTCACATTTGTTTTATCTTTTTCTGTTGATCTTCCTTTTACTTCTCTGCTTCTTTTCCTATTTGTCTTTTTTTTTTTTTTCCTGTTTCCCCACTAATATTCTTTTCATTTATATGATAGTAAATGTGTATGTCATTGTTTTATTTGTTATTTTTTGGTTAGGTTGGTTGGTTGGTTTGCCAGTATGTATCCATAGTTTTTTGTAGTTTATCACCACAGTTTTAATTTCAATGACATGATATTCTGCATTTCTTCTACATCTAATTCCAAAGATTTGGAAGTTTCTCTTTAAATTCATGTTTAATTCCAATGTTTCTGTTTCTGAAGTTAATAAAAGCTTAGTTTAAAAACTTTCATAGTTCCTCAGTAGATGTTTCTATCTGCTTTGTAGACTCTTTATGCCAAATTTTGGGAGATTTTCCATCACTGATAACACTAACATGCAACCTCAGATGACATGCTTTACTTTCTATTTTAGGTCTCAGAAGAAAACACATAGTTCTGTTTTCTTCAGTGGTTGACAAAAAACAGCAACTGAAATGCACGTGCTTGCAGTGCTTGTTGGGTGGGGACAGCTGAAAGCTGGAGCCATTGTTAGGTCTTAGGGGTTTAGCTTGCAGCTTTTTTGATTAGTTGCTGCTCAGCTATTAGAGAAAGAGCAGCTCTAACACCAAATGAAGATTAGTGTGATGTGAAGTGCTTTTTACATAGTGCTTCTTTATCTCTCTTGTCAGTATTATTTTTGTTTTTAAACATAATGGCTGCCATCTTCATTCATCATAGGCATTTGATAACCTGTCACTGTGGTGCATATTTAATTTGGAAGTGGGTGTTGCCAGCTCATTCTTTCTGAAAATAGTGAAACCCTTTGTTTGCAAACATAAGCTAGATTCTGCATTTCTTAATCCTGTTACTTCCTACCAGCATAACAAAACCATTCTTATAATGCATCTGATTTCTGGGATAATGGAGGTTCAGTAGTCCTTTCTAGTCCTTTCAGTGCAGTGTCAGCCAAGTAAGCTTAAGTCATTTTCACCATGACTGGAAGCTAAAATCTCTCGTTTAACTGATGAAGAGACAACGTGTGTGTTCAGCTCTGTCTGCTGCTCAGCAGCAGTAACCTTTGGAAAAAGTAAGGTAACAAGCGCACTGCACAGTACAATGCCTTTGGCCTCTCTGACACAGGAAATGGAGCACTTCCTTCCTGCGCTGTGTGGTCAGGACTACTTATATTGCAAGGATGGTTCTCTTGTACTGATGCCAGTAGACAGTGTTAAGTAATGGAGAGAAGAAATACAGATTACAGACCCTATGTCAATAGAGTCTGCTCTCATGCTACCCTTGAGAATACAGAAATTCAGTGGGTTTTGTTTGGTTTTGGTTTTCGGTAAGGAAACAAGAAGGTACACTGTTAAATGTTTGTGTTCTGTAGAATTTAAAAATTCTAAGCTACACAATTTCACTTAAAAGATGTGAACTTCATGTAAAATCACTGAATTGACTAACGTTAGTGTGGCTCATGGAGGTACAAAGACTTTTTCTGAACAAATAAAGGTAATTCTAATTAAAATGATCAAAGAACACGTAATTATTGAGAGCAGTGTATGCAGTATGGAGGGGTATGAAGGTAGAATTATTAGAAGTTATTAAATTGCTTTGATTACTGAATGTTTAATAAGAAATGAAAGACACTAATCATTTAATTTTATATGGAGAGAAAAGGGGAAATGTATAGTATATATTTATATGGCTGTGTGTTTTCTCCATGGTGGTTTACAAATAGATCCAAAAATGGCAGATCTATATTTATAAAGGGCAGATCCATGTTAAAAGAAAGTTTTGTTCCTCTCTGGAAAAGGATGTCTTAAATAATATATCACATTTTAGTTCTTGAAAGTATCAATGATTGCATTATCTACTGTCTTCTACTGTCTTAGTTATATTTCTATACAACTGTACTCTGAAAAGTAAGCTGAAGCTAAAAAAAGGTAAATAAATTAAACTGCATGTCTTCTGCAAATAAACGATTTTTTGACCTATTAACCACATATCTTTTTTTTTTTTTTTTTTTTGGAGAACCTTTCTGGTTTGTATAATGTAGATTTTCATGTAAGAGCATCCAAGGGACAGCTCCTCAGCTTTTTTTGTTTTTAAGTCAGTAAAACTGCATCATTTTCTGTAAGAGGCAGTGAATTTTATAAAAGGCAGTAAATTATGTCTTTTGTTTCTGTACAGTTTTCCTTATGGACTAATTCTAAGTGGAAGATTCAGTCTGTGGTGTGAAACTTTGGTTTCTTTTTTAGCTCTTACTTCCTAAACAATTTTAGAAATGTAGTGCAGGCTGGATAATCAGTTTGTATGCCAGAAGAGAGAGGAAGACTGTAGGTGGTAGCAGTAGAAGTTGTGTTTAAAACTTCCTTTTTGCTGACCCAAACCTAGGGTGGCTAAAAAGATAAAGTTTCTCACAGAATGGTCTGTGCCATCTCAAAATTAATGTGCACTGTTCCTCCAGAGGTAGGAATAGTGAATGTATGGCTAATGGCTGCTTGAGAGGGTTCATCTTGTGGAGCAGCATAGTGCTTTGTATTTGCATTCCCCTACTGATGCCATTGCAAAATATACTCAATTTCTTTATTTTTACAGGGACACACTCAAAAAGTATAAGTCTGCTTGTCATGTCTCAATTCCTCTGGTAGTGTTTTCCTCTCTACAAGTCTATCTGGTTGTGCTTGGGAACTAGCTTCTGCTTTATCTTCATTTAGGCCTGGATGACAAACTATAAATTCACCAGATAAGTTGCTCAGTAAGGGAAATTGCTGCCAGTTCTTGTATGTACTCTGGCACAGGGTTCCTGCACTGCAAAAGGAATCATTCAGTTTCCCTTGTGCAGGAACTTGGGAGCGATGAGCAATTTCTCCATCGCATGCAGAATAATGCAGAGATTGCCCAGTTCACCCAGTGTATGAAGAGTAGATTTGGTGGGGTTGTACTGGTTCTGAAGCAGGTGGCAGCCCCCTCAAAAGGTGATCATTCCCTTCTGCCCTGCCAGGGATGTGTCTTCTGTAGCTGCAGCATGCTAGCTAGTGGAGGTGCTTGAGGGCACTGAGATGTTTGTGACCGACTTCCTTAGTGGAATGGGGCTTGAAATGTGTCTGCTTGACATTGAGGCTACAGTTCAAACTGGAGAGCCAGCCGCAGGGAAGGGCTGTAGCTGAATTGTGTTGTTGAGTTACTCTTAGCACCAGTCTTGAAATGCAGAGACCTGATGGGAGCAAGGATAAAGAGATGTTTCTTTTGCTTTATGTAATTTAAGGAAACTAAGAATAATAAATACACGGGGAGTACTTTCAGATAAAGTTAACGTTCCACATCATCTGCTCACAGAACTGTTTCCTAGGCCTGAGCACTCATGGGGTGGTCTGTGGAGTTTTGAAAGGAAGGACCGTGATGTGTGCGGTTGTTTCTGTGTCAGTTCTCTGTTGCACTGCCTTTCATTCTCATGGTGGGATCTCGGAGTCTTCATCAGTAATGAAGCTCTCATCTACTGCAATGAAGACACAGCTTTATTTCAGAAATTTGCAGTATGGAGACATCTTTTCGTAATAGATGAACAACATGCTCCACTACAATTTTCTTGTTAATTCCCGACTTCATAGAGAGCTTTCAAAAATCATATAGCACTGGCATTACTATTTAGTAATATTATAAGGCAACTAAATGTAAGGTATTTCCTGTCAAAAATCTCTATTTGCTAGCTTCTGCCACAGCTATTAATATTCCTCTCCATTTTTTGTTGCATTAGTTTTTGTATTTTTTCCCCCCACTGCTCCTTAAGTAATGTACTTTTCTGTTACACACCTTCAAATTATCATCAGTAAAATTGCGCACAGTGGAGTTTTAAATGTTCTCCCACTCCTGCTATGCTTGCTGGATGTACTATGTTCTGATCGGAGAGCAAAAGCAACGCCAGCTGTCTTGGCAGGCTTCTGTTAGCCAGGTGTGATTACATGGGGATTTAAATACTTTCTTTTTGAAAGAATGTATCTGGCCAGCATTAAATTGAGGGATGAGGTGCTAAATCATATGGAAATCTTCAACCAATTCTAGCTTGATGCATTTGCATGCAAGATAAAATAAATAAACTTTTGTAGGAAGCAATAATTACTCAATTTCAGCCACCTTTCAAAATAGATGGAAAAGGGAATATATCTGAGAAGTGCAAAGCCAAAGCCAGCATTGTGTAATGATTACTTCTCCCTCACCGTCTTGGTTTTGTTTTTTTTTTTT
>NW_024884822.1:3560862-3634295 GCF_019232065.1 Centrocercus urophasianus | reverse complement strand
AAAAAAAAAAAAAAAAAAAAAAAACAAAAAAAACAACCCCAAACAATTGTCCATGTGAATTCTGACCTCATATGAGTCCTTACCCCACCTGCTGTCCTTTCCTTGTGCCTGTCCTTGTTTTCTTTCTGTTGAGGAGTCCTAGAACCTGCAATTCTGTCCTCGCTCAACAGAGTAATCCACCTGGGGACATGAACGTTTTGAATGGTTTTGAAGAATTGGTCTTTAAATTGCAATTGCTGAGAAGGAACAGCTTTTTGTGGTTGTTTGTTGTTGATGCTGTTTTGTTTTTAGTGTTGTCTAACGAGTATGCTTTTTTAAGTATTAAGAACTATTCATAAAGAGTTATTATGAATGAGGCTATTCTACTTCAAGCATGTTGTCTTTGTGTTACCTTATGTAACTTATATGGATTTTCTTTTTCTCTTTTTATATAGTGTATTGAGATTAAGGACTCAATACAAATAAAGGGATTATGGCATGACTTAGAAATTGCTGCATTTATTAAGTAGTCCAAACTCAAACTTTAAAAAATATCAATTTCAGATATTTAAGAGGATAAGTATCTAGTGAGGATTTAGGGTAAGGTTGATTGAGGAAGTAAATCTACTTTCTGAATGTCTACAAAGAAAAATCAAACGAGAAATTCAGTATCAAAAACATCAAAGACAATAATGCAGTTGCTTTCATCTCCAGTGTGTGCTTGCACTTCAAAGAAAAGCAAAATGCTCACCCTTCCGCCAGTACCCCCGAAGGAGGGTGAGTCTATAGTTGAAGATAAGTCTTCATCACTTCTTTGAGAAAGAACAAGGAAGACAGAAGTAGAGTTTTGCACAGAAAAAAAAAAAAAAAAGCTGTTTTATTTCTTTCACCTTAGTGGTTATTATGCTATATGAAATTTCCTGCTCTCAAGAATGCTGTTGCTTCATTAAGATATGCAAATACTTACGCAGCTCTCGGATCATGTTCTTCACTCAGGCTTTTATTTCTTCTGTTTAACTCCGAGAACCAGGGATAAGGCGGTTTTTGCTGTAGTAATGTTCTTCGTACTAATTATTGCTTTTGCAAAAAGTGATGATTACATACATTTTAACATATACTTCAGCACACTTGCATCTTCCCATCTCTTTTATCTTAGAATTGATGATTACTAGAAGATTTTAATTCTATAAAGTATTTTTTTTATTATCAGTGATGGACATATTCAACCACTCTGGCAGTGTGAGGATAGGAAGAAAGGTAATTATCTTGGAACTCCTGTATTAAAAGTTTGCTGTGAAATCCACAATTTTTAGGGCTGACCATGCTGTAGAAAATCACACATGCAGTGATGCCCCAAATTCAGGTACCTGATTCAGCTCCCTTGATTGTAAAAATCCAGTCCAAAAACAATCCACAGAAATTAACAGGAATAGAAATGAGGACATTTCCTTTCTGTACTTGCTTTGAGGAAATTTATTTTTCAGGAAGGGCTACTGCTAAACATGTGCTGTAAGTTGAAAGCACAAAATTATCATAACTTTTAATTCTCTAAGTGAGAACAGGTTTAAAATGGTTCCTGAAATGAGACTAAATCCAGTTTTGACTTTTTCTCCATGCTGCTTTAGCTCAGTTTCAAAGCTATCGCTGATCAGAAAGCTTGACAGCCGCAGTGTTTGCAAATCCTCACCAATGAGCAGTAACAAGATTTAAAAGTGAAACCTCTGAACAGAGCCAGTTTGCTCAGTCAACTTTATAGATTCAGTTATTTAACCATCTGCGTGCTAGCCCAATTTTATTTTTGTCTGTCGGATCTGAGTTCTGCATAAATAGGACAGTCAGACTAGAATATCTTCTTGTGAAATAATTACCCTCTCCATCACAGTTTTGCTCATAACACAGCAATCAGCTGAAGAAGGATTTACAACACAGTAAATGCAACATTTTTTTTTTATTATTATTATTTTTTGTAATGAAGATCCACAGAAACTGAAATATTTGGAAGTCATATCAACAGGGAAACGTCTTTGGTTTGGCCTTTGTTCCTTTTTCTTTTTTTTTTTTTTCTGAAGTGCTGAGCAGACGAGAGGTTTAATGATTGGGCGTTCATTCACCTGCTCCCTGCAGCACACACATGGCCTAAACTGAAGCCCAGTCCTCTGCTTGCCAGACCAGCGAGTCAAGCTGTAGGTAAGATGGCAATTTTAAAGGCTGAATTGCAGCAAAAAGAGGGCCTTTAAGCACAGCGGGTCTTCTGTGCTACATCTAAGCACTGATAGATTTGTATAGTATTTTCGCAATGAGAAATAAATATCAAGTATGTTTCTCAGAAATTATTCCTCAGTTAGGGATACAGGAAACTTCAGACCGTTTCAAGTATCAAAGCATTCACCTAACATTAACTAAATATAAACTAAGGAATTGAAATGGTACTGATGGCAACGCTTGTGTTCTGCTGCCGTACTTTGCTTGGACGCTCTTGTACAATTGTATAGATATATTTGTGTATTTAATATTAGCCTTTTTTATTAGGTAAACAATACTGGCCAACTGTTAGTGGTGTGGTTGTTTGGACTTGTTTTTTAAAAGAGAAGAAACATACAATTTCCTTTTACACTGACTTGCTGCCTGTGGCAGATTGCATTCTGCTCAGCAGGCACAAGAAATCAGTAATTCAGTTTGTAGTCTGAAATTTTCTATTCTCTGCTGCACAGGTGAGAGAATGGAATGTCTTAGTTCAGATGCTGTGGCTTTATATCATTACAATTTAAATTATATTCTAGTGTGGATAATATGGCAACAATCCATAACCAGGTGAGTTATGATAATTACGGTAAATGGGTGCAATTAGCTGGCGTATTGTTGTGAGTTTGAGGTATTTGGAAACAGCACAGTTGTCAAGAATGACACTGAATGGTCAGTGGATACAGAATGGATAGTTTAAAGTTGTGATGTACTACTTTTTAGGTTATTTCAATGAGATTTCCAAATCTTTTGAAAATAAGAAAGAACATGCTCTTCATATTCTTATTTTTTTCACGTCCTCTGAACTAGTTCTTTGTCAGAATAGGTTGCATTGAAACCTAGAACTACTGAAGTTAAAAAAAAAAATTAGCGTTTAAGCCAAGTCCTTGAATACCTTTGCCATTCAAAGATGTGTTCTGTATACTCTTCTTTTTTTTTAAACATATTTTCTTATTGCATATATGCACGCACACACATACGCGCGCATCCACACATGCACACGTATATATATGTATGTATATATATATGTATATGTGTATATATATATATATATATATATATATATATACACACAAGAAGACCTCCAAAAGTATTGTCTCTTGTTTTATTCAGCCCAAAATGTCAGAGGCGGATGGTAATATGGCAGTAGAGCTCAAACCTTCCCACCAATTTTCCGTTACACTTTTTTACTGCATGACAGATGGCAGCAGGGGGATGGTCTGATACAATGGTGTTTGACATGGAAGTGTTTGACATGGAAGTGTCAGTGAAACAAAGGTGTGGAATTGAATTCCTCCATGCAGAAAAAAAACTATACCCACTCACTGACATTCGTTGATGTTTGCTGAGCTTCTATGAAGACCCGGCAGTGGATGTGAGCGCAGGGAGGCAATGGGTGGTGTGTTTCAACAGTGGTGACAGCAACATGAAAGACAAACCTCATACTGGATGGCCATGCACAGCTGTCACTCCACAAAATGATGAATGTTGCTATCAGCTCATCTGCACAAATTGGCTAATGGTGGTGACTGTGTCGAAAAGTAGTGTTCTGTAGCTGAGAATCTGCTCTATCAAAGTGTTATTGTGCTTTTTGTATTTATTGTAGTTTCCATGGACATAAACTGCAGGCATTACTTTAAGAGTGACCTGTATATAAACATAACTCTTATATATCCATATTAACTATGCATATATCCAAATGTTTCATACATGTGTAATGAAATAGACACATAGATATATGTATATATTGTATAATAAATGTGTCTGTTGCTTACAGTTCTTGACTGCTCTGAGGGTAGAGGAAACAGATTTGTTTTTCCTTGGTAGTAGCTTTCTTCATCTGTTACATACATGTACTCTTTTGGATATAGTTTCTGAAACATAATGGCACAGTTATGGCATTCTTCCTTCATGTCTGGAGCAATTTGATGACAGTCTGTCAAGTCTACTCTCAGTAATCTGAATTTTCCAAAACGAAGTTTTCATCATCTTTTTTTTTTTTTTTTTTTTTTTTTTTTTTGACAGAAATTTACTTTCTCATATGTCAGAGATCTTTTTCAAGAGCTGTCAAAATTTGCTGTTTTTTTCTTCAAGTGAAAGGAGAGAAATTATGGTACTTTTAAGTATGAGGGCTCTGTGAATACACATGTATTTGTGATGCATGTAAAACTCTTTTCTCTTTGCTTGAAAAGATTTGGTAGTTTCTGTACTACATCCAGAAAATAAACAAAACAGAGGCAATTCAAGTCCAAAATAGTCTCGAAAGCGTGACGGGGAAGGCACAGATGGTGGGGATATTAGGTCTGTTTTTCCAAAACACTGTGGTTTTCTGCAACATGTAGGTTTAAGATGCTGTTCAGCTATTTCAGGTATGTTGAATACTCAGGTAGAGAAGACAACAGGTGAACTGATGTCACAGAATCACAGAATTGTAGGGGTTGGAAGGGACCTCCAGAGATCATCGAGTCCAACCCCCCTGCCAAAGCAGGTTCCCTACAGCAGGTCACACAGGTAGGCATCCAGGCAGGTCTTGAACATCTCCACAGAAGGAGACTCCACCACCTCCCTGGGCAGCCTGTTCCAGTGCTCCGTCACCTCACTGTAAAGAAGTTCTTGTGCACATTTGTGCAGAACTTCCTATGCTGCAGTTTCCGGCCGTTTCCCCTTGTCCTGTCTCCACTCACCACTGAAAACAGTCTGGCCTTGCCATTCTGCCCCCCACACCTTAGATATTTATAGACCTGGATCAGGTCCCCTCTCAGTCTTCTTTTCTCAAGGCTGAACAGACCCAGCTCACTCAGCCTTTCCTCATAGGAGAGATGCTCCAGGCCCTTCACCATCTTCGTGGCCCTCCGCTGGACTCTTTCCAAGAGATCCTTGTCTTTTTTGTACTGGGGAGCCCAGAACTGGACGCAGTACTCCAGATGAGGTCTTACCAGGGCAGAGTAGAGGGGGAGGATCACCTCCCTCGACCTGCTGGACACGCTCTTTTTAATGCACCCCAGTATGCCATTGGCCTTTTTGGCCTCAAGGGCACACTGCTGGCTCATGGCCAACCTGTCATCCACCAGGACACCCAGGTCCCTCTCCGCAGAGCTCCCCTCCAGCAGGTCATACCCCAACCTGTACTGGTGCATGGAATTATTCCTCCCCAGATGCTAGACTCTACACTTGCTTTTGTTAAACCTCATCGGGTTTTTTTCTGCCCAGCTCTCCAGCCTGTCCAGGTCTTGCTGAATGGCAACACAGCCTTCAGGCGTGTCAGCCAATCCTCCCAACTTCATATCATCAGCAAACTTGCTGAGGGTGGCCACTATCCCCTCATCAAGGTCATTGATGACGATGTTGAACAAGGACCCAGCACCGACCCCTGAGGAACACCGCTAGTTACAGGCCTCCAACCGGACTCTGCACCACCAACAACGACCCTCTGTGCTCTGCCAGTCAGCCAGTTCTCAACCCACCTCACTGTCCACTCATCTATCCCATGTCAGTCATCAGGAAACTGTGCTTCATTGGAGAACTGGCGTGGCTGAGAAAGGGATGAGCCATAATCTTAATTTTATTTTCTGAAAACAACATTCTACATAAAGGTTGTTCTTCTTCTATGAAGTTGTCTTGACTGCCAACCATGAAGCATTTTTCTTTCATGAATATCTGAGGAGCTACATTTAGAAAGTATGATAAAAGAAGTGATACTGAAGACACTAGTATCCCGTTTTAATTCACTGTAAAAAGAAGAACACTGTTTTTTAGCTTATCTGTATATCAGTGTACAAAAGAGACTACCAGACTTCAAATATGAATTTAAATTTCTGGCCTTTCGGTTAATATTTTATGCAATCATTTAAAAAGAATAAGGTTCCATCAAACAAAACCACTATAGCAGATATCTTAGCATGATGTTTTAGAGAGCTATGCACGATGATTTGGAATTGGAACCTAAAATTTCACTCATTTCCTCAGTCTGTGTCATAACCATTACAATATTTAAACATTTTATTTTTGCATGTGACTATTGAGTTGCTCTGGCCATTTAGTAATGCAAAACAGATGAAACCCTTCAAGGATTTGCTGGCTGGCATAAAAGCTTTTATTCTAAAAAAGTTAATCTCTTGAAAATGTTACACTATTGACAAAGTTACTTGCAATAATTAAGAAATTTAAATGAGTCACTCACAAAGCTGTAACAATTGGGTATTATGTTTTCACAGGAAATAAGAATTTCAGATATTAAATGTTCATATTGTGGCATGAAAAAGTGCTTTGCGTCTTAAGAGTAGCTTATCTTTTAGTGGAATTAGCACAAAACAATATGCATTGAATCTGATGTCTGATTCCTTATTATTCAGAGCTAGAAGCCACTGGGGTTTTCTCCCCTAGCTGAGAGACTGCGCCTGTGCCAAATCTTTCAGACAATCAGGTCCCTTGGACTGATGAGGAAATACACAGAGGCATTTCTTTTAGCTCTGTTGCTAACACAATTTCAAGATTATTTCAGAAGCATTAGTGATTTTATTTCTTTGAAATATTGAGCACTAAAGGCCAAGTTCCTCTCTTAAATAAATAAAGATTAAAATTCTTGTTGACTCTATGCAGATCAGGGACTTTTCCATTGCTCCCATCGAAATCAATGCAAGTCTCTTAGCAATTTTGCCTTAAGCAAAAAAGTTTAAACTCTTACCACTTCATTATGTGCTTTCAGATAAGTGCTTCTGATTACTTGAAACAGGAGGGCAAGGTCAGAAAATTTTCAAGATTACAATAGCTTACAGTCAGGAAAACTTCAAATTTTCTTTTATCCTGTTACACTGAAATAAAAGTTGTATTATTAAAATACCCTCTTAATATTTTATTGTTGTCGGTAAAGTCCAGTGTCACTGATGCATCTTTTCTTTCCTATCGCCTACACGCTTATCTGTAACACCTGCAATATGAGTAATGGTGTTTACTGTACTAAATGGATTTAAAGAATATTAAATTAAATTATTTTTGTGCATACAGGTCTTGTGAAAATTCTGCTTTCACTGATTATGAGCTAATTTAGTGAAGGAATCCCAGCTGGGAATATCTTTATTCTGAAAGAAAATTCATTTCCATTTATGTTTGTTGGTTGGCCTCTTCATGGTGTATTTCTCTGTAAGTTGCCGTGGTAGGTGATATATGCTGTAATGAACAACTTATTGCAATAATTGAGCTAAATTATTGTGTCTCATCTTCAAATTTTTATCAAGTTTATTTTGTTGTCAGTGTTTGCGGTGCCGGTGCGATTGGCACCAGCAAAGGTCCATCAGTACCTTAAGTCTACTTAGGTCAAATGATTAGAGAGTAAGATTACATCTTGAGGATGAGACCATTATTTCAAGGAAGTTTATGATATTGTTGTTACTACAGAACAGCACAAGTGCTTTTGAACTGGATATTCAGTCCGTCGGGGAAGCCTTGGCTGATTAGGATGTTTTGCATGTCCCCTAGCAGAATCCAACTCTTCTGGATGAGATTTAAATTGAGACCACATGAGTAAACTCAGAATGAGTGAGAGCTCTGATGACAACTGGTCCTAGTATTCCTGTATTCCTATTCGTGTCTTTCCCTTGCAGTAATCAAAAACTTTTCAGGAGAATGTGTTTGCCACTAAATGAATTAAGGACTCCACGCTTCTATTAAAGTATCTCCCATTCAGTCTGAACATTTTAATGTAGCCCTTACATAGGAAGCAGTTTAAGTGAGAAGGAGACTTTTCCTACAGTACTTCTGCACATCCACTTACTTGATGGCTGTAATGGTTCCTCTTGTAGGTGTTAGTGCACAGCCCTATCAGCAGGTGGCAATCTGCAAGTACTTCTGGTTTATTTGTTAAAGTTGCACGACTTCTCTTTATTCATGCCAACTTAAAATGTTCTTCAACTGGGATTTTAATAGTTGATTTTTTTCTTGTGTCTTAACTTACAGCATAACATCTTTTGGGAGAAAGCTCCTGCTCATTAAACCCAAGCCCTTTGATATGCCCAATACACAGCCATTTATGCCAGTAGATATACTACAGAGCAATATGTTGTCATCCAGCAGACAGTCAAACTTGGCCTAGTACTGTATCAGAAAATAGTTGCTCATTTGGCAGAAAAGGTGAGTTGCTAGAAACAAGGAAACAATCAGAAATCTTTTTATTAAATATTGGCATAACAGTCTAGGATTAAGAAAATACATTTTCCTTTGTCATAATAGAAGCAAGCAGTTTACAGTTTTCCCACAGAAAGATTAAAAGTCTTACTCAGTTGTTACCTTGAAAGAGCAAATATTTTCCCACTCGTATGCCACAAAGAAGGCAAACAAAACAAATGTACTTAAAAATTTACCTGTTCAATGATGTTCTGCTAAAGTGTGAAGGATGGATTGTTAAGAAAAGATTAAATTTGAGGAAGTAACATTGAGGTTATATTATTTTTATTTTTATTATTGCTGCAAGATATAGCATGAAAATTTAAATCAACCTTTTTTTAACCTTTATTAAGACAGATTGCCCTTTATAGGGGAACAGCAATTGTTTTGTTTCTAAAACTCCACTGCTTTCTATTTAAGTAATCCACTGTCTTTGCGTAATGGCAGCAAAGTCAATGTTTAAATATTTTAAAATGTCAGTTATCTGGCATTAGAAAGAAGTATAATTAATGCCAGATATTAAGCAGTTATCGTGGCAGGTAACTAGGGTGTACATTCAAACGAGCTGCATTCATTTATAATTTTATCTTGTAGTCTGTTTCCATGTGTAGTAAAGTGTGAATGAAAATAACTCTCAAATACTCTGAACATTTGTTTGATTTGTTAGTGGACAGAGCAAATAGAACTACTGCTTTTAATTTTTTGCATATGTCATTATAGTTAATACTGTGATGCGTGGGCAAATGGGATACTAATAGGTTGATGCTCGTCTAGGGAATACTTACTCTTTTAGACCTGAAATGTGGATTTCTCATCTGCAGTACAGTTTTCCACTGGATATTCTGTACTCATCCTGCAGTCATAGCAAATGGAGCTGATAGATATGCTGTGTATAGACTGAGCAAGAGGTGTATGTGCCATGGCTAAGAGACCAGCTGTGTAGATCTGTTCTTTGTGGTGCAGACAGACATTGGGAATTATTTACCATAATGCTTTGAAAGTAGTTGTCCTCAGCTCTATGTCAGTTTTGTTTTTGAAACAAAAACAAAATCCTGCATTGAAAAAATGCAGGATTTAGGCACAGCAAAGTAAAGTAATGTGACTGAGGGTTTAGGAAACTGTTAAAAACATTACCATTTATAACATTAGGTAGAATTTGAAGCTGATTTGTTGCCATGTTGATGGAGAGCAAAACAAAGGTTTGATAAAATATGACGGTACTGACAGCTTCCCTTTTATTTACTATCAGTCATATAAGGCAACAGATTTCAACATGTCCAAGAATAATTTTCTGCTGCTCAATAATTATTTCCCTATCACATTTGTGCTGGATTTCCTGCAGGAGTCCAGCTCCTAGTGAAACCATTTGTTAAGATGCCTGAATGGGAACTAAGCCCTTTTGGAAACTTGAGCCTTCTTTGTGTACAAAGTTAATTATATCCTATGCTTGTTTTTATTACCTACAATTTTTACAGCAATTGTGCTACGATGGCATCATAATGTGAGGCTTAGGCAGAGGCACAGCCCTTAGTCAGTGCTTTTTATCTGAAGTCCTCAAAGCACTTTACAAAAGAGGTCAATGTCTTTGTCCTAGTGGGGAAACAGAGCCTGTAATTGTGCAGACAGCTGAGCCAATCTAATTAATCACTGCTGCCTATCGTGGGAGCTCCTGCTCTCACCCCTCTTCCAGCCCCTGCTCCTTTGTGCCAGGTTTAGCAAGAGGAGTGAGGAGTTTCCCTCTGTAAGTCAGGGTGAAGTCAGTTGACTTCAGTTTGTGGAGGAGTCGCACAGAGCTGAGGGCTGGGCAGGGTGGGGCGGTGGGAGTACTGCAATATGGAGCCCAGAGAATTTAATGCTGGTGAATTGCTTAGGGCTTGTTGCTAGTTGGTGCTAGTCCATCTAAAATATCCAGTAACTATTTCAAGCATAAAATCTATACACCCAAATAGTGATGAAATTTCATCAGTGTTTATTGCTTGGAATTATTTTAATAGCAAATAACCCTGTTTAGACCAAGTGTATTTCTTTGCAATCTTTGAATGTCATAAAATCACTGGGAATGTTTGATCGTTCTTTATACAGAGGCAGTTAAAGCAAGTCATATAAGAAAACTGTAGAACACAAAAGGCCTCTGTTTCTGCTATTCCCAGATACTTTTAGTAAGTTTGACTTAGCTGAGGTTTTAATTTAGCATTAACAAAGGATTTTGTGATGTTTTATATGCTATAATCTAATATTCTGCCTGTGATTTCATTCAGAATGACTATACATTTAAATTTTGGTTTTGGAAGCTAGATACCACAAGAGAATAGTGCTGGAAAAGTCTAAATTATCAGTTATGAGCTGATCTAAAACTTACAGTATTGAAACATCTTTTGAAATATGCATTAGAGAATCTTTAAAGAGATCATACAAAATTCATCAAAACCCATTTTTCAGAAGCAGCTGCTTTTTCATCAGGGTTTTACATGTCACTGTTCTTAGTTCCAAATTTTCCAGGCATTTACATACAAACAGAATTCTGTAAATGCACACACATGTACACACTGGGAGGGATGAGAGCTCATCTCTTACCAAGCTGTGTGTTAGAAAAGACAATGCAGCTGCTACAGTTATCAGTTCTGGAAAAATAGCTCACAAATCTAAAGGAAGAAAATACTCTCTGGAGTTCAGGGGTTGCATGTTAAACAATTTGTTCAGTAGCAGTCAGTATTTCATTAACAGCTGGGGCAGTGTCGCTAATGATCACCCATACTCAGTAGATTCATACCTTTATACCTTGCATGTGTTTGCTGTGTTTGAAACTAATCACTTGGCTGGGAATCCTGTAAGAGGACGAGGCTGCTCCTCAAGACAAAGCCTTGAGGATGTAGTAGAATCTGATGTTCCAAATGTTGATTCTAATTTTAGTATTTATACATCTGTTTTGCTCATGCTAGCGTTTAACTTGGTCTCTGTATTTCTCTGTCCAGTTATAAATACACCTTGTAGAGCTACAAGTCCTAGCTGTTCCCATGTCTTCACTTCCCTTGCCTCTCACAAAACTCTAGCCTTGATTCTCAGTCTTCTATGCTTGAATGGTCATCCCCTCAACTGTTAATTTTATACACTGCATGGAGCAGGAGACGCTTGGGCTGATAGGTTATTAAGAGCTAAGCAGGAAACTGCATGAGAAACTGAATTCCTGGAGGAAGAGAAATAGAGCTGTTTTACACACCGGAATTATGCTAATCAGGAACAGAGGAAGCCAAAACTGTCTCTGCATTTCTGTAGATTTCATCTATCTCTGTACTGCTTACCAGCTTGCATCATTTGAGACTTTACATGACTCTGTCCGCTCCCAACCTTAGTGTGGCCCATCAGCTGAGCATATGTAATGAAACCCTATGCCTGCTTCACAAAGGAGGCCTAAGGAGGGACATGTGATATAGTAATGATATCTTAAAGGCTTCTTTAAATCTCATTTTGCAAATTATGTGCTAACTAAACATCATTAACTTGCAAAAATATCAAAAATTTAGCTGCACAGAACTTGATAGGTGTTTGTCCAAGGTTCTCAGTGACACATATATTTATATATATAAATATATATATATATAAACAAGTAAATAAACTTCTGCTAGAGCATCTTTCACTAATTCGTTGTCTCAAAGCAGCCTGTACAGCAGCTGCAGCAAACTGATCTACCTTGCAGCATGCCTTGAAGGTAAGCAGATAATGAATTCTGTGTCCAACTCCTTTTTTTCCAAATCATTGTAAAAGTTCTTTGACTCCTTCCATCCTAAGGCCTTTAAATAACTATCCAGTTAGCAATTAATCTTTTTACTGCAATAAATCCATTTCCCCGTGTAGGTATGGGTGTCTTGGCACAGGTAATTTTTATGTGAATGGTCTATTTTGAGAGCCATAACTAGCTTAGAGTTGCAGGAGTTCTGTCTTCAGTCAGTTCTATATAGAATCAAGCGCAAACAGCCTGTTTGTAACAAACAAACTAGGAAGATGCCTGAAAAGTCCTCAGTCCTGGCTTGATAAAATCTCTGGGGACTCTTTTGTATTGCCCTTTTTCCTGAGGCTACAAGAAGGGAAGGTGTTTTCAGACAGGGTATTTTAGGTAACAGTAGCATTCTGTGGGTGTCTGTATGCCATAGGTAGTTGATTGCCACCTTGCTGGCTTTGCCTTAGGAAGGGTAAGCGATAATTTTAGTACTAGCATTGTTCTGAAGAATTGTAATGTATTTTACATTATTAGCCTTTCTTATTCCATTGGATTGTTTGGTCAAAGTCAGGAGATACAAGCTAATGATTTTGACTTGCGTGCATTGCCAGCCCTTAGAACTGGTGGCATGCCAGGTTCCATCCGAGCTGTCACTGGGTGAGCATGTTCCAGCTACATCCACCTGTTTATGCTCTGACTGCCAGAAGAGTGATTGCTTGTCAATTTGGCATCTCTACCAGCATTAAAGACACATTTTTATGGAGGAAGAAAGTAATTATCATTTGTAGGTTCACAGTTGTGTGTTATGGATTTTCACAAACAGGACAGGCACACTTAAGACAATGGCCTGCTGAATGGTCTTTCTTGCCAGGTTTTAGTGGACACATGCGTATTTTAAATGGTCTTTTTAAGTACAAAAGCAGCATGTCATAGCTGAAGACGCTCTGTTGCATTATTTGGCCAAGCCTGTTCAAGGCAATCAATTGCTGTCTTCTTTTCATCTTAATTTAACCTCATGCTTAGCTCACCACAAAAAACTTTCGTTGCATTTCTGCTTTGTTTTCTTTTACTCAGACAACGATAGTAACGAGGAATAAAAATCAGTAGCAGGTAAGTTTGTGTGTCATCCTTGTCATTAAGGAATTGATCTGTAGTGAGTGAAATGTGGTGCATTTTTCTTTCTTTCTTTATTGTGTTAATCTGACAGAAAATAAAACCAAATAAATAGAAAATTTGGCCTAAGACATTATCAGTCTACCACTGTTACCAAGAGTGTTGTGATTTGATGAGAGCTGTTTTAATTTCTGTTTTCTATGGGTTTTCTATTTTAAAAGACTCTCTGTCCCTCAAGTTATCTTTCAGATAGTTGTAGACTACCTCTTTACTCCGTTCCTGGGGAGATGCAGTAGGAAAAAATATGCCTCGCTGTAAAAAGACAGAAAATGAGGCTGAGTGTGTGTTGTAAGTCCTCATAATCAGAAATACTGTGAATTTCTCTGGCACACTACATCTCCATGTGCTGTTTCAGCACAGGACTAGTTAGATGGCAGGAAGTGAAGGGACCTTCTATTCTTTCTCTTAGTTATTGGTGGTAGGATTGAGAAAAAGATTCTTTTTATTCATCGTCAGTATTTCTGGTCATTGTTGGAAATCATCACTTCAGTTTCGCAACATTAAGTATGAAATACAAAGTGGAATATTTAAATGTACTCATGTTTTTGCTGCATGAACTCACCTTTTTTTTTTTCCCAGATAAATATTATTGTACTACAGCAAAAAATCATGCTTTCAATATTGAGGAAAACAAGTGCTTTTTTTTGTGTCTGTGCTTGCATTGGTATTGCAGTTCTTTGATATGCACCTTCTAACACATAGTGAAAGTTATACTCTTGAATTTCATTAATCGAATTGAAGTGAATTAGCATGGTTCTATGTTCTTGTTACATTCAATGAATATACTGCCATTTCCATTTAACGCCTAGTAAGCTAGAAGCAACGTGGAAGTACGATTTCTCAATGTGTAGAGAAGCAGACAGATTGTATTTAGGCATGAAGAGGTAAACCTTTGGTTATTCATTCAGTGTGTCTGCATAAATGACTCCTAGAGTGCAAAAGGAGAAGGAGAGGGTTTTGGTTTGCCATGATCCACTGGGGTTCCAGCACCTTATGTCCACATCTATTTTATCCCCATCACCAGTGCCACGTGTGTCCGTGCTGCAGAAGCTGCACTTTAGCTGGTGTCCAAGTGTTCCATCTCAGCTTGGGGAAACAGTTTGAAGCACACTGCTCTTACATCATCTCTTGTGATGTACCATAGAAATATAAGGCAAGCTTGTACCAGAGAGAAGTCCTCCTTCACACAAAATCACTAGTGCAGATACAGTCTTTGAGATGCTGTTGTATTAAACCTGGCCTCTATATTGCCTTTATGTGCATACCCAGAGGAAAACATGTTACTGTGATGCAATGCTGGAAGGATCAAACAGTCTCCTAAGAAATGGCTTGTATGCTTTCAAGTGTAGGGAAGTATTAAAATTTAATTACAATGGCATTGTTTTCAGCTAGACAACATTTTGAGCACATTAAAAAGACAAAAGCAAACACACCAAAAAAACTGCAACAAGCTGCCATCATTTAAGGTCAGGACTGGTAGCTAGGAAAGAAAAAGGAAGTCTAGCAGTCTTACACAATGCAGAACAATGCACAGCATCCAGTTTATCTGAATAAAATAATCATCTTATTCAATTGGCAGTATATTGCAGTTATTATTAACTCATTACTGCATCAGTAATGAGTGATGCATCAGGTAATGCATCACTCATTACCTGATGAGCTGAGTTTCAGGCCATTCCTAGAGTGAATGCTCAGGTCGAGGCTGCCTTTCTGATGGCTGCCAGTGAAGTCCGTGGAAGTTCTTTAGTGATTCTTGATCTTTACAAATGGTACCCAGAGCGTAGCTCCTCAGTTTCATATATATGATGAGGGTTCATCGATGCCACTAGACATTTCAAGAGTCTGTTTTGCTTTTGAATATTGATTTTGGATTACTATATTTTCTGCAGCTACACATAATGTGGTTGATTTATGCTGAATCTGGGCCTCAGGAGAGCAGAGATCAAAGGCTTTCTAATATAACTGCAGATGGTAAAGGATACGCTATGTAATGTAGGGAAACCAGTTTCAGTGTGTTGATGATGGCTTCAACAGCAGGCAATGCCAAACACAAACCTTAATATACACAAGCAAGAAGGAATGTGCAGCCAAAGTGACCTTAGAGCAGGAGGAATATGCAGTGTGCACATTGGTTTTAGTGAGAAAACACAGGCAGCAGCTGGAGAATGTCAATAGTACGTTACAGATGTGTGGGGTTGTATTGTAGTCTGCATTAATATCATGCACTGCTAATTTGCTACATTTTTGAATAGAAATATAAAATACATATGATTTCATCTGTGTATGTGAATCTACGCATTATGTGGTTTAGGTCATTTGAAAGGACAGAAAGTGATCTTTACTTGAGCTACCACCACTAAATATTACAAACATGCCTACTGTCTGGTATAATTGCCACACTACTGTTTCTGTTCTCTGATGAAATCAGATTTGTCCTTCGGGGCTTGCAATACCAATTATCTCAATAAAATATGAACAGCTGAGTAAAGTAACAGTGGGAAAACTTCAAGTTAGAAATAGTAGGAATCCAGGATAGGGGCAGGTCCATATGGAATCATTGTGTGCTTGTATATAAAACAGTGTTGCATATCTTACATCATAAGCACTGTTTTCTGTTTATGTGGCTTGTTCAGACCTATGGAATTCAGTGGCAACGCTTGATATTAGGAAAATTAGTGACTAATTGATTAAAAACAGAGAAAGCATTTGCAGGTACATGAGCTATAGTCATGGTTACATTAAAACATCTCAGAGCATCTTTATATATTGTCACAGACATGTTTCCAAAAGAGGGATCTTGACTCTAAGCAAGGAGCTCTGTCATAGAGATTCACCTTGTGGGGTCTTTGAATGTGGAGCCAGCAGAATGGCATGGAAGTTGTGCAGTTCATCACTTGGTAGGAGCTTGTCATTTGTGCAGCAGCGATGTGAACGCTGCTGCTGTGATTCAAGTCATGTTTCACTGCTATCTTTAATAGTTGAATGACCTGCTGCTTTATTTACTTACACTTGGACACAAAAACAGTAAGGCAAAACTTGAGGCATTAACCTTATGGAAACAGTATCCTGGCAGCTGTTGTTTAGGAACACGACACTTGAAAATGGATAAAAAATATTCAGATTGGACTGAAAAATTGGCATTTGCCTATGATGTAAAATATAGTCATGCTTTACTGGGATAAATTTACCTCTGTTGGGGGACAGCCAAAATCTTGTTATGCCTTGTAGCATGTGTTTCTCTCTTTTTCATCAGGAAATGACCTGCTACATTTTTTAATTTGTTCTTATGTACAAAACCATAGATTACCACCAGCTGTAAGTACTACCTGCAAAGTGATGAAAAAGAAAAATCCCCCAAACTGTCAAGACTTTGGAATTTAAAGGAGTGCAGTCTTATTCTTGCATCCAGATTTTCTAAATGTCTCTTGTATGTATCGTTTCCTAAACCCAAGATTTTGATCTCTCGTGTTTATTGATATTCTGCGTTTTTAGAACTTACTTTCAGTTTGCTTAGTATTTGTTACAAGTTTGCTGTTTACCTCCATAAGGTACTGTACCACTGTCCTGCTGTATCACTGCACCATGCTGTTCTGCAGGAAACAAGCCAGGAGAGGGCGAGCCATGTTGACATATCCTACTGATGAACTTTTACATTTGCGTTGTTTCTGTTCACAAGAGTCAATTGAGTTCTGATACTTCTTGTAAACTAATAGCTGGTATCTAATCAGAAACTTGAGAGGATATTTCAAAGTCAACTCCCCTACCTCCATATCTGTCTTAATAACACGTGAAAATGGTGAGAGAACAGCACTGCTGTGGAGTCACATCTTGTTATAATGGCAGTTTGCAGGGTACCAAGCTGATGAAGTTGGAATTGGCAATACTGTATCATGTAGAGAAGCAGCTACGGGAGTATTTGTTTTCCAAGATTGCTTGCAAAGAAACTGAAAACTCTTCTGAGCCAGTAGGTTTGCAGTTGTCTTGTGTGTGTTATATGGCATCATTGGTACAGACACTGAAACATAATTTCTCATTAGATGTGTTAGGAATACGTTCATCCACACAATTATTTTTTAGTTCGAAATGAAAGAAGGTGTGGTTGAAGACAAATGCAGCTGTAGGTAAAGGCAACATTTGATTTACTCACAGCATATTGGAGTTCATTTGTTCACAGAGAATATAAAACGTTTTAAAAACTGAACTCATATTCATTCTTCTGATCCTGGACTTATACTCCTGAGCATGAATGCAGATGCATGGAATAAGGAGCCACTGCTCTTTTTAAAGTATTTTGAATAATTAAAATTAGATAACTTAAGCCACTGTTTAAAATGCCTGGATACACATGCTTCCATATTCGGGGTGGATTTTAGTTGTTCTGTATATTTTTCTTTTGTTTTAATTATGAACTGTAGAGCTTATTAAAAAAAAAAAAAAAAAAAAGTTCTTTAGAGAATTATTATTTTGTGTTACAATATTTATCCCATATAAGCATGACCTTCATAATGTTTCTAGAGTTGGGTAGAACTAACTGTACAAATAGTGGCCAATTTTATAACCAAATGTTCTAACATCCAGCAGGCTCTGCTCCCTGCCATCACTTTCCTGTCTCCTTGGGTCTGTGCTACCCATGCTGTGCCTTGTAGGCTGCACTGTTTTGCCAGCTTTTCTGCCTTTCCTTCTTGTCAATAATTCTGCATATTTCCTGAAGCAGGAATGAAGTATTATTTTCATTCATTAGATAATTTTATAATAAGGAGACTTTCTCTCCTTTAGATTCAGAATCTTTAATACAAGTACATGATTATGTCACTTCTCCCTTAGAGATTTTATGATTTGACCATTTTTTCTGATTCCTCAGTCCGTGCTTGGAGTAAGTAAGTGATTCTCAGGTCCTTATTAGCATGAATCTGGAATTTGGTGGATAGCAGTACATATTTCCCAGTATTTACAGACCATTATCAACTCCAGAAATTATATTTGTTGAAAGTCTAAGAAATTTCATGTGTGGGGAGGCAAGTTCTCTTTTCGTGCAGAAATACAAATTCTGAATATGCATAAGACCTTAAGTATGTGTTATCTAAACTCATGAAATATTTTATGTAGGAGAAGGAAGAATCAATGACATGAGAGTGACCGTGTGAATTTTGGACAAGCTAAGTTTGGAATATTGTGACTGATGTTAGTGGAATTAGTTCTGAGCCCCGGGATACAGATGAGACTTTGCTGTGTCTGTAATCTGTAATAATTATTTGTAATGGGAGAAAAGGAGAGCTGAAGGAAGTGATAGATGTTTGTATTTTAATCCATCATCTCTTAAAAGGAATAGGTAGAGAGGGGGCATTAGTAACTTGGGATGAAGAGCATATTCAAGTTACAGGCAACACCCGTGTGACTGAGTGCTATAAATTTACAGTATAACTGTATTGTTCAAGTTGTTAGTTAGGTCAGGTGATGGCAGAACCAAAGAGATAAAGAATGAACTCGATGGAGAAGGTCATTCTTTCTTGCAAACATAATGCATGGAAGCAGAGGATAGTGGATGTTGGCTTGAGCCACACTTCCATCTAGCAAAAATCACCACTTTCAAAGTTAAAGCTTCTTTAAGCTGCATAGCTTTGAGTTCAGGGTTTGCACTGCTCTCAATCTATGAACAAATAGGGTCACAAACAATTTACCATACAACTAATTTGAATCTGTCTATGCCTGATTCTGAAAGATTTGAATTACTATAGTACGAATTACTCTGTTACAGAACCAGGTTCTCTCTAGGTCGTGGTGATCGGAGCGTTGTGCTAGGGATGTAGAACAGGAAAGAATATATTCATCAGATAGTTTGAGCAATTGCAAGTAATCATTTCTTATTGTGATTAAAAAGTAGTGTTTTTCCTTCAAGTTTCAACACTGCTTGCTTTTCCTAAGTAGCGGGAAATAAAAATTGTTTACCAAAACAATTTCAGTAATGTGCTTTTAATTATAATTTAAAAACAAAAAAAATCTAAAATTACTTTTTTACACTGAGCTCTTAAAAATGGATATGATTTTAAAACATTGCCTAATATCTTTTCACTAGCGAGATGAACGTGTTATGGACTTGCTTTTAACCAAAAATCACCTAATAAGAAGGAGTTTAGAAGGGGACTTTCTGAGGACATCCTCTCCACTTTGTAACTCTGGCTCAAAGTAGAATCGCACTTCCTATGACTTTCAGCAAAATAAGATGCCTTCTATTTAATTTCATTCAAATGTTTAGTTATGCTTCATTGTTACCACATTAGATAGCAAACATAAATCCAATAAAATGTAAACCTTGCTTTCATTTAGTTGAAAGAAACTTGCTTGTTCAAAGTCTTTGAGATTATCTCTTTTAGAAAATAGTTTATTCTCAGAGGTAAGTAACCTTGGTCAACTTGAAGCTCTCTTTTATCCTTTGAGATTTGATTGATTTTTTTAGTACACTTTCATGCAAATTGTGAATGTTCTTCATTCTGACTTTGTTTATTTAGATAAAGAGAAAAACAGATTGCTAATAGCAATTCCCTCTTTTCAGGGCCAAAAAACTCCCAAACACCTGTATCACCTAATATTGCAATGATATTCTTCTTATGCTACTGATGCTTTTAGATAAGTGATAAATTTTGTTCCTCCAAGTATATACTCACTCTGAGAGCAGCCATTGCCATTTGAGAAGTTTGGATGACACAGCTAACAATGTTTAACACCAGCATGTTTAGATAATTTTATAGTAATGTCTCCTTCAAAATATTATGGGCAAGTCTGAGTGTGGCACTAAATCCAACGCAGAACTGGAAGGAACTAACTGTTTTTTACTATCTGAAATCTTTCCGGTCACAAAATGCTGTGATTTTATTTAATAAGAGATGTTGTTAGAATTATAGCAGTATTGCATCTGTTCACCTAAGTTAAATCCTCACATCTCAGGTCACTCCAAGCATATGTTGGCTTTGATGCAATAAACCAGCTAAAGAATGCTTCTGCTGTGCTGTTAGTAAATGCAGGCTTAAGACGACATTTATGTTTTACCTGTGCAGGAACTGAAGACTGAAGCTGATCGATTATGAGTATGAATATGCTGAGGATAGAGACGGAGGCCATGTGTTGACTAGGTTTAAAAAAACAAACAAAACCAACAACCTGTAATGTACTCCTTGCATCTTTTCATTTAGAGATTAGAGAGGTCTAGTATCTTTGAAGATCTAGCCTGATCCATGTTGCCATGGTTAACCTTACTTGCACCTTCAGACAATTGCAGTGTGAATCACAAAGTGAAGTCTCTTCCTCTGTCCCACAGAATTTTCCATTTTAAGTCTTTATGGGAATGGTAGATCAGTTACTGTCTGGTACTGTCTCACATAATCTGATGTGTTCTCAACTTTGTTTTACAATTACATAAAAATGAAATTTTAGTGATCCTTCAAATATTTACATGCTTAACTTTGGTCTTGCAAAGAAGTTTTAGTGTTTCACTTGCATTTAGTAGGGAATATGAATCAAGAACATACATTGCTGTTCAGTATTAACTTGGGAACCCCTGTGAACTACATCCAGCAAATTCCAAAATGTGATTGAAAAGGTTATTTAAATCATAGAATCATAGAATGACTTTAGTTGGATGGGACCTTAAAAACTGTGTAGTTCTAATCCCACTGCCATGAAAAGGATTGTCACTGAGCAGATCAGCTGCCCAGAGCCTTGAACGTCTGCAGGGATGGGGCATCCACAGCTTGGGCAGCCTGTGCCAGGACCTCATTGCCCTCTGAGTAAATAATTTCCTCCTAATATCTAACATAAATGTCTCCACTTGTAGTTTAAAACCTTTTTCCCTTCTCCTGTCTTTATCAGACTGTGTAAAAAGTCAGTCCTCCTCCTCCTTCTAAGCTCCCTTCAAGTGTTAGAATGTCACAATGAGTCTCCCTGGAGCTTTCCCTTCCCCAGGGTAAACAACCCCAACTCTCCCAACCATTCTTAAGAGAGTGCTCCAGATCTCTGATCGTCTTTGTAGCCCTCCCCTGGACCTCTTTCAACAGCTCAGCATCCTTCCAGTGCTGCGGTCCCAGCCCTGGATGCAGTACTAGAGATGGGGCCTCATGAGAGCAGAGTAGAGGGAAACAATCACCTCCCACTCCCTCTTGGCCGCCCCTCTTTTGATGCAGCCCAGGGTACTGTTGGCTCACTGCGCTGCAGGTGTGCACTGCTGGCTCATGTGAAGTTTTTCATTCATCAGCAGCCCTAAGTTCTTCTCTGCAGCACTGCTTTCAAGGAGTTCTCTCAGTCTGTTTGTGTATCTGGGATTGACCTGACCCAAGTACAACACTTGGTACTTGGCCTTGTTGAATCTCATTAGGTTCATATGGGCCCGCTTTTCAAGCCTTTCCAGATCCCTCTGAATGACATGCCTTCCTTCTGTTGTATCAACCACACCACTCAGCATGGTATCATTAGCAAACTTGCTGATTGCACTCCATCCCACTATGTCACTGATAAAGATGTTGAAGAGCACCTGTGGCAAATCAGGCCAGTTATGGCTGGACTCCACCTTTTGACCACAACCCTCTGACTGCAGCTATCCAACTAACGCTTCATCCACTGAATAGTCCAGGCTTCAAACCTATTTTTCTCCAATTCAGAGAGAAAGTTCTGGCTTGGGATCATGTAAAAGTCCTTGTCCTTACTTGGTCCACTTATACTGTCACTCCGTTACAGAAGGCCACCAGATTGATCAGGCACAATCTACACTTGCTGAAATGGTCTCAAATCACCTTGTCTCGTGCATGCTTTAACATCTCCTCTAGGAGGATCTGTTCTGTGATCTTCCCAGGCACAGATGGGAGGCTCACTGGCATGTAGTTTCCATGGTCTTCCTCACTAACTTTCTTAAAAGTGGGAGCTATGTTTTCCTTTTTCTGGTCAGCAGGGACTTTCCCTGGCAGCCACAGCTTTTCAGATATGACAGAGTGGCTTGGCAACCACATCAGCCAGTTCCTTCAGGAATCTGGGATGCATGTCATCCAGAACCATAGATTTGCACACAGCCAGGTTCCTTAGTTGGTCTCTGACTTGCTCTTCTCTTACAGTGGGAGGGATTTCATTCCCCTGACTCACCTAGAGGCTCAGTGATATGGGAGGTGTGAGATTACATCTGTAATCTATAGATAATAGATATTTTAGTGAGCTTTTTAGCTACTTTGGAAACTTTCAGTTTTCATGAAATGGGAAAAATATCTTTTATTAAATAGTTTTTGTCTTTTTTTTTTTTTTTTTTTTTTTTTAATAGAGTTATTCTGTGAAGATATGCAGAATTGCTTTGGCCTCTGCAGAATGGAGGTTTTACCTTCAAGCTGTTCTATTGTATAGACAAAAAGGCTACTTTTTTTCTGGGGTTCAGAAATAATAGAAAATTCAAGAGATGGAATATTTTGTTTTCGAGTTAAACATGCTTTTTGACTGAAGCATTAATAGCAAGCTTTTTGGTCTATCAGTCATTCTTAATAACTTTTCATTAGGTTTGCTATAATTGTTCTATCATTTCCTTCTGAAAAATGGGCACCTGATCCAGTACAGATCAAAATCTTTTTTAGAGATACTTTCCAAATACGTTATTTCAAATAATCTTTCTTAATGTAGTACAAAACATTTTAGAAAATCTGAGTCAGATTATTTAAAGTTGTAAGCACAAGAATATGAAAACTGGTATCAACTTCTGTTTTTTTAATTGCTTATTTTATTTGAACTATTGATGTAAAATAAAGTTCTTGATTAGTGTTTTATGACATGCATTTTATTTATTTTAGTGAAAGCATACATAGTTCTGTATGGCAATATGGTAAATACTTGTTGTATTTGCTGAATTCAAACCATTTTTATTTATTTATTTGGTTGGGTTTTTTAGTTCATACCTTAGAGGAGTATCATCTTAGGTTGACTGAAATGTTTTGTTAACTGGTAGAAACTGACTTAAGCCTTCTCAAACAATAATAAATTACAGTGCTAGAAGGAAGCCAGAGTAAATAACCTACTGTATTGCTATGCAGGTTACTGTTCTTTTTTCCCCATGATCTCAACAATAATAACAGTAATTGAATAAATGAAACAATTTCTCAGAGCATGTCTAATTATGTTGGATTTTATGTCTGGAAGAATTAAGATATAATAGTACATTAGCGGAACTGGATCTGATACCACCAGGATAGTTTTGTTAGTATTGATCCCAGACTTGTTTGCAGTGGTTTGGTGTGATGGGAGAAATTGAATGAGTAAATCCGGATTAGCCCTGTTTGGCACTCCGTATTTATTGGAGTGTTAAGCCACTAGAGTCATAATTACTGGTCTGCTTTACAGATTGCACCATTTTTACTTTTTGGAACTAGCACATTTCAGTGAGAGGGCTGGGAAATTATTTTTAATATGCTTATTAGCATAGCTGTTTGAATCCTTAACTTATATTTACAGTGATATCAGTGACACTGTGCTCCTAGAACTTTATTGTGTTGTATTTACCAGAGGTTAATTTCATTCTCTTGTTGTCTCGAAAGTTATCATTGGAACATATCTGTGTCTCATTTGCTCCTTCCTGGCCTCCTGTAATTCTGAGAAAGTTTCGAATTTATTTTTAACCAGCCTTGTACTTCCATGTACCTAGAAGCCAGTGGGATTGTGGGATTCATGGGCTGAGAGCTTCTTGGTTGAAAATGTTTATATAATGCATGTAGAGATAAACTAGGGAACCCAATGGGCTTCATATAAAAATGATGTTAAGTGTCAGAAACTGTCAAAATTTAGGACTCTGAAAATTGTAACATAAGGTATTTTTCCAGTGACAACCCAATATTAAAGTGCTTAAACTTACCAGCCGCACCTACCAGTGGTTTCTCACCTCCAGCTGGCTTCCTACAGTTGGAGTCCTCTGACATATGTACTTTTGAATCTTAAAGCATTTATTTTTAAGCAAATGAATAATCAGCTATTTGTAAAAGCTACACTGGCTAGTTTCTTCAGGATTTTTGTTTTATTTTTTTTTCATGTTAATTTCCTTAGGATACTGTTGTGCAATATTTTTTTTCATAGATTATTTGTTTATAGTAAAGTGTTAAGTTTCTTATCTAATCTTAGTGTATGCTTCATTTCATTCTGGGTTATATGATTCTATACTTTATAGCTCTGTTGAACAGGAGATGCTCGTTAAAAGAACATTTGCTGATGATGTAGCACAAACTGTGACTAGCACAATATTTAATTGTATTTCTTTAAACACCATTTTTTAAAGACGAAAATAGTGTACCCATAACTGCAGATATGCACACTTAAGCAGTTTTTGTGGTTTTCAATCCTTTTATTTGAATTAATGTGGGCAGGAGCATCATGGAAGCCCTGCTGTTGTAGCTCTTCATAAAATGGAATGGCTGTTAGTTCCTGTGCTGTAGAAGCAGTTGACTTCTTTCTTTTGCTTGACTGGTTGAATCTTTGGGACTGCGTTTTTTTATGTATGTGGACAGGACAATGAAGTAGTAAGTTTTTTCTTACAATGGAACAGAGTTCAAATAGAATGGAAACAGAAATAGTGTTTCTCTTTACTGTTCCCTTAATTGGGGCATCAACCACAAGGTGAAGTCAGCAGATGTAATTTTGTCAGTTTCTCTTTCACATTTTTCCTTGTTGTTGTTTTTCATAAAATTAGATGAATTAAGAAATACTTCTTAAGCAAAAATTAAATCCAAGGTACTCAAAAACTAAAGGATAGATTCTCATAAGAGCCAGTTAGGCAAGCTACTCTGTACAAATACAGTTTTAAGCATTACCTCCTTCAAAATTCGTGACATTTCAGTATGCGTTTGAAACTTTCAAAATAATTTTGTGCAATATCAACTATTTGTTATTCAGGACAGGTGACATTTTTTACTAGCTACGAACCAAGCCCAAAAATACTATTTCTTTTTTATTGTTTTTTTTTTCTTGAGGCATGGAGAAGTTCACTTTTTTTTCCTGCTAGACCAGTACCCAAAAGATCATGGATCCCCTCAGGTTGGAAGGACCTCAAGAGATCTCCAGCTCTGAGTTCTCAAAGTAGCAACAGGACTGAATTTATCAAGGTTACAGTACATGCAGGAATGGGAGTCTACAATCTCTCCATTCACAGCAAACCTTTTTATTATGTCCTGTTGGAACCTCCTGTGGCTGAATTCATGACCATTTTTTGTTGTTCTTGCACTGTGCAAAAGAGCCTGGTGCTGCTTTCGTTGTGTCCTGGTGGGGCTGGAAAACAGTTCCTTGGTCTTCCCTAAGTCTTCTCTGCTGACTAAACAGGCCCGGGTCCCTCAGCCTCTCTGTGTTGGTTGTGTGGTCCTACTTTGCTCCAAAAATTTGTGATTTTTTTTGTTTTAATCGTGAAAATTTCCAAAGAAAATCACTTGCAATTACATTAGCTTTCAGATGGTTTACTATCAGATGCTTCAAAGAGAAAGTCCATGAAATAAAGATGACCTTTTGCTTGTAAGACACTTGAAATTTCCCAGCAGGGTTATCCTGTTGAGATATAACGATCTTATGGTATTAGAATAGCAGAAGTCGAACACAAAGGTGGGTGGTTGTACCATTTGCTTTACCTTGTCAAGATACCATGAAAGTGCAGTGCCAGCTATCTACTCTAATCTTGGGCTTTCCATAAATGTATGAAAGCTTCAGAATACTGTTGTATGTATATACCATGCAGTGAAGCAAATGAAAAAAGGTTACAGGATTCCGGAATAAAGAGAATACATTTCCCATGATGGCACATAGCAGACATGATACCTGTCAGCTTGAAACCAAACAAAGTAAAATCCAAAGAAAGAGACATTATAATTACATCATAACTACTTAGAAATTTGTAAAGAAATAAGTTTCTCAGAGGGAGATGTGAGTTCATCTGAAGGGAAGCTTTTACTGAGAGCATTTTAGCTGTTTTAGACTAAGCATTTTTGTAAATTAGTGGCTTTCACACACACACAAAAGTAATTTTTGGGTACTGCGTGCACTGCATTGAGTGCACATCTCAGATTTAATGTCTGTAAAGAGGTAGATGCTTGTGTTGTCTCCAGTCATTCAGGTTTTGTGCTAACGATTAAATTATTCCCACGCTTTGTTACAGTTCTAAAATTTTTATCTGGTCTGGTTTAAATTCTCATTAAGCAGTTCTATTCTGTTCTTTCATATATTGCTATACATTTATGTTTACTTTAAAAAAAACAAACAAACAAACAAACAAAAAAACTACTGAGATTGATAGAGTTGCTCGACAACATCTACAACATAATATACTTAAGCGTGCTTTACCATAGATGTCATTTTTAATAATATTGTGTCCTCCATTCTTCTTAATCTTAAATGTTTGGTACAGTCCAAGATACAATCTATAATGAGGATACCTGCTGTGATTATCTGACAAAGAAAAAAAAAAAGAAAAAGAAAAAAAAAGAAAAACAGTATTTCATTTTTTCTAACTGCTGATTAGAGGGTGAAAACCATTTTTGAAACATTTCAAAATTTTAAAGCAATTTCTTGGGTAATACAGTATTTTTATGACTTTCTGTAAAAAAAGATCTTAATATCTGAATTTTGCTTTGTTTTATAGCATATACATGATAGCAAATAATCAAATAAAAATTGAATTGGAAATGAAAAATGCATGATCAACGTTTAAGTTGTTGGAGTATTTTTCCAGTTCTCCTTTGACAATATCGAAAGGATTTCAAAATGTATCTTTGTCTTAATGGAACCAGATTTTTCAGTGAAGATTTGTTGACATTTTCTGATATGTTTTATTTAGGGGGACGATTAAAATGAAACTCCATTCATTTTCATTGTTAGTTATTCTGGAATCTGTAGTAGTTACTGCATTGCAGAATTATTGCTATGTAATCTCTACTGAAATCCAGAAGCAATATTCTTCCAGGTACAGCACTTTATAGTTAGGTTGTCAGCTGCTGAAAAATAACAGGTTGGCAACAGTTTGAAAAAGGATGCTGAGCTGATGGACCAGTGGCAGAATCACTTGTGTTATTAAAGGTATGATATATGAGAGAAGAAAAGAATGGGCAGAACAGTATAATGTAAAAATGAATGGACATTTCATTACACAGGACTTCCCTCTTGTTTCTGAGCATATTGCAGCCTGCAAAATCCTCTGAATACTGAAAGTGGTTTGTTGGCTGCAGATACAGTGTCAGATGTATATACCTTTTTTAGGAAGAAATTCGTATTGAAGACTATAGTAAATTTTCAAATTGCAGAGCTACACTAAATAAAATGTCATTTTCTGAATAAATCAGCATTTTGTGCTATCACCTGAATTTCTAATGTCACCTTGTACAATATAATGTCCGTGCTTCTTCTGAGGCAGCCTTTTCAATTCTGCATATACCTGAGGCATAATGTGGGACCAGACGGTCTTCCAAATTGATGTTCCCAGTGGAACACTGCTGATTTTCAGTGGGCCTGAAAATTATTACAGTGTTCGTAGGTAAACCTCTAGGTCTTGTAGTTTTTCATTAGAACAAACTTACTGATGTTCAGGTACTGATGTATCAGATACAACTGGGAGAAGCTTTTATTTCATAGTTTATACTCCTTACCTTGTAACCTTCCAAAAGACAACAGAAATCTTAATTCTGTGTTTGTTTTTAGTTTTGTAGTTTGTGTAATTATTCTTGTTTTTTCTTTGCTCTATATTATCCTTCCTTTACTAGAATAAGTTCAATATGAAACATAAAATTATAGTGAATAATTTGGTAAAATCATTTGCAAGTGAGTTTTCAGAGAGTTGAAAGAGTGGCTTTTAATCTGACATATTTTTTATTCCTGCAAATTAGAATTAGTTTTTTGGATCTTGTTCAGAACTGTTTAGAATATACTCAAATATAATTTTTTTAACTATTCACCTTGATCTTCATTTTCTACATAACGGTTTGTGAAAGGGTAATGAACATATGGAGCAATGTCATAAATGAAGTCAATACTTTAAAACATCACTAAAGCTCGGACCAAATTTCAGCACCTTTCCAGCTCTTTTGCATTCCTTTCCTAGGTAAGGAAGAAATGAGCAGTCTTTTCTCCATGGGGCTTTCAAATGTGGTAAGAGAGGAAGTTCTGTGCAGGGTAAGAGATTCCTTAGCTGGTCATTTTCTAACATGCTGGCACACCCTAATGGTGAATTGCACCTTTTTAGCAAGAGCTATAGGCAACTGACCCTATATGAGGGGCATACAAATATCTTATGCTGACCAATGTTCCTTCACCCATACCTCTAAGTGGCAAACATATTTATCTTCAAATAGTAGTTGATTATATCCAATGTTTTCCTTTAGAAATAAGCATTCTTGCAGTGCTGAAAATGCAGCTTTTAAATGCTCTCATTGTACAATCATGTTCTGTGATGTACCTAAATGCACATGCAATTTCTGAGTAAAACACAAGCACAAATTTGAGAAAGTGCTTTCATAGATTTATTTGATACTCTCAAGTCAGAATTCCTTCCCCACGTGAAATCTTCAGTTGTTAATTTCAGATTAACATCATTAATGGTTTGAAAGGAACTTTTTGTGGACAGTTACTTATTTGCAACAGAGAATGGATATTTTGTGGACTCATAGCTCTCTGTTTATGCCTAAAAAAATTAAAATATACCACACAATTGATTTACAGAACAAAACATTTAAGCAAATGGCTGATATTTATTAGATGTCAAGGCACATAATTAGACTTCATATTTTAAACCCTCTGCAGTTCAATTTTAAGGTGGGGCAAAGTGGAAGAAGGATGTAGGAAAATAGAAAAAAAGAAGAGCTCTTTGAACGTATACATGGAAACTGCATCTTCTCATGAAACATCATTCTTATATTGTTAGGTTATGAAATGCTCTAAATATTAGCACAGAGGTTGTTTGGTTTTGGTGAAATTTAACTTTCCAAGAGAGCAAGAGAGGTAAACCTGAAAAAGAAGGCATTTCTCCTGGAATAAATAAGTGTCGTCTTTTCAAGAAGAAAAGCTTTCATTTTCAATTTGCTGACATGAAGTGTGTGGGGAAATCAGTTTTATTTAAAACCTGATTAAAAAGCAAACAGGCAAACAAAATCCACCTTTCATGAGACTCAGGAAAACCCTATTTATGCACATGCTGGGGCAATCTGAAGGCTCAGCATTTCAGGGGCACTCGATGTAATGCAATGGAGCTGGGCAGGCAGTCGCTTTGAGAACAAGTTGGATTTTAAGGCTCAAAGAGTTAATGCCTACAGAGCAGTGTAAATGCTGTTTATTCTCTCAGGTGATGAGTTAGATCAGATAGATCGCACTTGGAGATCTTTCCTGAGTCCTGCATTTAACTGTTTGGCAAAAATTGCCTCCTTGGAATCAGTCATGGTAATTGAATGAGTTATAAAACAAAGCAAAATGATGTGCTTAGAAAAACACTTAAGAATGAGACAGTGGTTGAAAGTTCAGTCACAAAAATCTTCAGAGTAACTTAGTGATGTGTTATGAGTCATCATTTATTCACAAATATTCAGGCTAATATTTGTCTTACAGATGACTTTTATTGGTAAAGTTGTGTCTGGAGTTTCCAGCTGGGAACTTGTTTTGTGGTTGTACGCGAATGTTGGCGTGCCCACATATTCCAAACAAATGCTGCTGTTTGCAGTGGACATTTAACTGTGTGAGGATTTAAAACTCTTGTATTCCAAGAAATTCATTTACTGGTCAAAGTACACAGAAAATTCTTGTAGATCACTGTGTCACTATATTATATTTTATGAACTTGTGCCATTACAGCCCCTGGATAGCTTCCCTTTGCTGAAAATAGTGTTGAACGAATTGAATTGCAATTCAGAGTTGACTGTGGTTAAAATAATTACCAAAAGGCTTTATACAGAGTAGAATGCAGTTCAGCATTTAGATAGCTTTGGTTTTGTTTTCAGTTCAGTCATGTGGGCATTTCTCTTCATCTGTGTTTCCACATTTCTGTGCTAGGAATGCTGATGTTAATATTTATGTGCTTTGAGATCCAGAGCTAGAAAGCACTACCCAAAAGGTAGATGATGTTCAAATATTGACAGATTTGATAAATATTTTTGGTCTGCATTACGTGGTTGGACAGTGATAGTGGTATTATAGGAACAAAGAGCACAAGTAACATTTGTACCAACATTGTGCTTTGTGTAACATTCCTTTAAGTACTTTTGTTCATTTCTGATTTTAAAGAGTGTTTATTTCTGAAAGGTGCTGATAAATTTGAACATTTATCTCCTTGCATCTTTTTTTAGCTGCGTCTCAAGCAAATTCAGAAATCTAGCAAAAAGGAATTAGAATACTATTTACTTCAATTTCCATTCAAGTAATATTCTGATATTCAAGAATTCAGAAGGCCAAGCTTAAATTTTTTTTAAATGGCAGTTATGTGAGCTATCAGTTCCTCACTTTTTATAATTGAGCTCTGGAAATTTAGATGTCCAGATTAGTTGTTAAATCCAAAAAAAGAATTACATTCAGGAAAGCATCACTGCTTGTTGATGTGGTAAGTTGTGAGATAGCTGTTTTGAGTGTCGATTTTGTATAAAGACAGTAGAAAAAGTAATTGATACAATCTTTCGGAGTGCTTGCCTGTTCTTTTTGCACTCATCTGAAGACTATTTTTATTTTATTTTACTGTTTTGTTTCTGCAAACATTAAAAAAGAAAAGATAAGAAAAAGAGCTGTCATCACAGAAGTGCAGGTCATCAAAGAGGTATTTCTTGGCTCTTGTCACCTGTGGAATTTTGAATGAGCATTTGTCTCTAGACTTTTACCCTCTTAATACTTTTCACTTAGTATCTCCTGTCATGTTGCCATTTTGATTTCTACATCTCAGTTCACAGAGACTGAATTATGTTTGTTAAGAATCAGCTCTTGAGTCTATGCTGGAGAGTTTCCTGTGTTTTCTGCTTGTCCTGCAAACTTTCCAGGGATTTTGAGTCATTTGCTAAGATCGTTCCTTTGAGCTGAAATAATCACTCTTATTAGGCTCATAATCTAACAGAAAAACTTTCTGCTGGCCTTCAAAATGAACTGCTGCTTTTTACATGGTGCTGAGGTGGGAATAGCTTGATGTTCTCCTATCTGGCTGGTCCTTTAATTCTTGTCTTAGAATCTGTTGTGTTAAGATGACATTAGGTTAAGTATTAGAAAAATCTGTCCTTTTCAGGGTTATGAATGTGCATCCTTTTTTTCCCTATTAAGAACTGGGAGAAGTCTCCTCCATAAGACTCTTAATTAGTCAGTTAGTAATGCCCAGTTCTTCTTTATATTGTTTTCTTTCCCAGTTAAGATATCTGACTCAACTTCAGAGCTTAATAGTCATCACTCTGGCTTTGTGCTCCTGTATCACACTTCAGGGAAAGGTTCTGCAAGTCACTTACTGGCTGTTTGCAAGTAGTCAGAGCCCTGGAGATGTCAGCATTTAAGTGTGCTTTGAAACTGCTGAAGTGTGTTGTTCCACCAGATTGGGTGGCCTACACAGCAACTCTAATAACAAATGGCTCTGTTTTTTTTTTTTTAGTGGGGAAGTAATCGCACATGCATTGTGTTAAGGTTGCCTTCTGACTGTTAGGCAGTAAATTCTGAAGAAAGCGTGCTGTTCTCTCAGTTCTGAAATGAAACATGAGTATAACCTGGAATGAACCTGTGTCTTATGTTTTTATTCATTGTTTGTTGACCCTGTGGTCAACTTTCTGTCACCATGATTAATCATTCAGGCTCCAGTTGTCCAAAAAGACAATTCATGCCTTTTCTGTGAGAGAAAATGGGAGGGTAGAAGGAAATAAAACAAAGTATTAATGAAACAAAATGGGTTAATCTTTGACATGATAATTTATACTTAGGTTAGCAAACCAACAGGAGTGCTCTTGTATGTGGAATGATTAATAGCTGCTATGGTTGCATCTGTGACAAGTGATTAATAAAGTTTGTGATTAAAAAAAAAAATATATATACTTTCTTTTCTTTTCCTGAGTGTGCAAATCTTGGAACTCCACTTCAGTCTGCACAGTGGTTCAATTATAAGGCAGACCTATTTGTAATTCAGATGTCACTCACCATTACTCATGTAAATGTCTTAAAAATGGAGTTCACTTGATCTGTTAAGTACTGAAGAGCTGGCAAATCCAGCATGTCCCCAAAACACTTTCTGGCTTGGGGAGAATATACATCTCAGATGTGGTTGTTTTCACAAGAACATGTAATTTAGCCACATGGAATTTTTTACTTATAAAAATACTATTCTGAAACTTTACATATTAGTTACCAGATGCAAACAAAAGCTGCAAAATCCCGATGTATTGCATAACTGGATGAAAAACTTGCATTCGATTTCAAGCGTATCCAAATATGGCTGTAGTCTTCCCCCCCAATGTTAGATTGTGCTCCAAAATGCTATGTTGTCTGAATGAAAATCATTCACAGAGCTGTAAAATGACAGCATCGTCCAAGTACTCCTTTTTAAATCCATATTTTCCCTTCTCTGAAAGCCAGCAGTATTACACTAAACTTTGTAAGAATTAGTTAACAACACCACCTACCAAAAGTAGGTTTTCAGAGCTCATTTGCAAATGCATCACATAGCAATCCCTAGACTCTCACAGCATAACTGAGTGGGTGTGGTGAGATGGGATTATATAGGAAGGTAAGGATGGCTATGGTGATTCTGACTAATTGTTGGTCAGCTCTGCATCTGGTCCTCCAGCAGTGGCTGGATGGTAGCAGAAGCCTAGGCAAACAAGGATGAGGAGGGAACAGTTGCTAGAAATCTATAATTTCTCAAGATGGAATTTGCATTCAAACCATTATACTTGTTTCTTATCAAGCTATCTAAGCATTTTTTGTCATATTTTTATTTTAGCCCCCATGTGGTGGCTGCCTTCACAGTTTAAAATGTGGTTTTATTTCTTTAACTTTTCTTTTAGTGCCTATTTAATGAGGAGTAGTGAATAATCTTTGTCTACTTTTTGTTTACTGTCCATAATTTTGTAGTCTTGTCTCCTTATCAAACTGAAAATGTTTGGTCACTTAGTCTTTTCTCCCGTAAGATCTGTAACACATTTGGTTCTAACTCATCTCTTTATAGAGAAGGAGCAACTTAGTATCTGGGGTGGATACACCATGGATTTATAAAGCACTGTGGTGATGTCCTAGGTTTTGTTTCCAATTTGTTTCTAAATAACTCCATTCTTGGCTGCCCCAAATTCCTGACCTGGAATTTTCAAAGCAACGCCCACAGTGACTGCAAATCATTTGATTGTGTGGTCATAGATGGTATGCATAATCTGAGATTGTGAGATGACAAAATACATATATTTTTAATGTTTTGTACTATGTGATATTCAGCACTGATTTACATCTTTAAATATTTTACTCAAATATCAGTAAAATGGGATTTAATAATTTTATTTCTCCTCATGTAGTCAACTTATTTTTCCTCCCTAGTTACATACGCTGCTTAACAGGGAAAGGAAAATGTAATCTAAAGCTCCGCGTGGCTCCTCTTTTGTTTGTGCAGTACACAACCTTGGGCAGTAAATTTACAACCTTTTCAACTTTCTAGAAATCTAGTAAGTTTGAACTCATGGATTGGTACAGAAACTGCATCAGAGACCCTTTCTGCAAATACCACTTCAGGAGATCATAATTTGTTGTAATGATGTGAAACGAGATTGGTCTTTCGTGCACTTAAATTGCATAGAGTAAGTGAGACTTACTCTTAAGTGACAAAATAGGTAAAGTAACAAAGTAAGTTTATATGAAAGCTAACAGGTTACTCCTTCCTTCTAGTGTTAATCGAATACGTAGGGAGAGAGCATTGTCTCTGATTAGTGGTAATGTAAGGGCTAGCTTCCAGAACAGTTTTTATGAGTAACATTCATGTTATGTGTTTGTAAATGTACTTCTGGTTGCCCTGAAGCATTTTTTCTGAATATTTTTGAGCCGCAAAAATAAGGTTTAGTAAGAGAAGACACTTTATTCAATATTAAACACATTTAATTTGGGGACTTTCGGAAGTAGAAATTTGGAAACTAGTTACTAAATTAAAAAGGGGAAATCTAAGAGCAGGAAATTATTGTCATACTCAGTATACCTGCCCGTCCAGTTCTGAAGTTATCTTCGTTGCCTTTGAGAAGATCTAGTTCTCTAACCAAATCTATCACTTTCACAAATAATGCTGCTTTCCCTGTCTCTCTGGAGAGATGAGCAAGGGCATCTGAGATAAGCAAATAGCAAAATCACTGAGTAGAGTTGGTATTTCATCAGTAAGTTAATCTTCCAAGATTAATCTGTTTTTTTGTCCAGACAAGTCTGTCCCTAAAACAATATACTTTCTGAACCTTCTTTATTTTGCAGAGTGAAATAGTAGTTTTTTTCAGCTTGAACATTTTAAAAAGATCTTACTTTGTCATCATTGTAATATGCTATGGAGAAAAGAAAATACAGACTGCTGGTAGTTTGTATGTTGAAAATTCCAAAAAAGCTTACACTGTTGCATCTCAGACTACTCCTGCCAAGAGCTTTCCTCATCATTTTTGCTGTAAGGAAATTGTGAACCAACTGTATGTCTCTGGGCTCTTTAGTGGTTGTGACCACTGACAGTGCTGATGGCAGAAATAAAGAGAAACGGGGCCCTTACTTTCCCCCCCGATAGTAGCATTATTTGAATTTTGGCAATTTTTTTATTTATTTATTTATTTTTTTTTTTTCCGGAATAGGAAACTTCCAGGATTTTTTCCTTATTTCTAAAGAAATATTTGTCATTCTAGTTGCAGAGGACATGGTATTTACGTTTTGCTGTTGATATTTTAATTAACAATTTAAGTGTGTTGTTTGCCCTATGAGTTCAATGGGAGAAACTCTACAAATAAACAGCAGCTCCCTCTTGGACAATCACTCTGCAAATGAGCTTGCTTTGTCAATAAAGCACATGCCTATCAGCCCCTTCTAGGCAGCAGGGAGCAAAGATGTTCATTTACTTAAGCAGTAGGTTATACTATTAGTGTGTGTGATTGCTGTTAATTAGGATATGTGCAGATGTCTCTGTGCTCCGGAGTCTGTAATGTAAAACCTTTTAACATTAAGGCTATTAATGAAGTCAATAAATGGTTCTATTAGGAGGTTTTAAAATTCACATTTCTTCCTCTCTGTTTGGTTCTTATTTTTTGTAATAATACAATTGTCAAAATATAACCAAGGGTTATACAGAAACAATAAAGTGGAGTTTTTTGCCTCAAAGAGTCTGCAGGGGCTCTATTTACCAATATTTGTCCTGTAATTCCTGTTAGATAGTGTATGTAGTCAAGTTATGAATTGTAAGTGACTTCTGTTTTTCCATTTCACATTCAGTTCAGTGTTTAAATATACTTTTCATATCTGTTTGAATTGACATAATTCAAGCATTTATTTAGTTTTCTAAATCCATCATAAATGATTTCACTAGTATTTCCTTGTAAACAAGGTTATGTAAGTATATGTTTGAAAGACCAGACTGTATGAATATTCATTTATTTTTATATTTTAAAACCAAATGTCTATAGCAAATCTTGCATTAATAATGTCTGGGCTGTGCTTTGCTGTTAGTTACATGTGATCTCTCTGACACCAGTAGCAGGGTCAATTCAAACTCGTCACAGTGAGCATGCCTTTTAAATATGTAATCTAAAGCCACGCTTCTTTTTACGTGGAAAAGATCAGTTGGAGAAAAATGCTGCTTTACAATAGTAAATAGTAGAATTCTGTATGAACATTCATCCATTTCTTGATAACTAAGTGCAGTGGATGCTTTGCATCCCAAACATGGTACCATAGCGTAAACTCCTTAGTAGAAGTTAGCATTCTGTGCAAGCATCATGCAGAAGGAAAGGAAGTCAATGCAACTGGTCTTTAGACTAGCAGAAGGGACTCTTTTCTGAGCTCATGGTGGACAGAATGTCTAATTGAGCTTGGAAATACGTTCCAGCACACTTTGCCTTTATTAAATCCCAAAGGAGAATATAACATGCCTGGTTTTCAACTCCTCAGATGCTACCCTAGTAAAGAGTCCGTTGAGGCATTTGTTACTGTTATTGGTAAAATTAATTTCTCTTTTTTGAAGCTGTGAGTAAACCTTAAGGTTTTAATTCTGTTTAACCAAGTTCTACAGCAATACCTCCCTCAATTTCACCAGAAACAGCATGAGGCATTAATAACCAGAGGGCGTGAAATTTAACGAAAGTAGATTTTTTGACCTTTTAATCAGCTGTTGTACGAGTGCTGGGTTTGGGGTTGAACTTGTTTCAGGATTTCTATTTGTCACTCTGATCAATGAAAATTCAGTTAGAGTTTCAGTTAGGGAGTCAGTCTCCTGAGCATAAGGTGTTTAGGGAAATTCTATCTTGTTAAGAAGTCACATTTTTTCAGAGTTCTTCATTGCCTGTTCTTCAGGGGGGAGAGGGGGAAAGAAAAGAAAAATCACAAGAAAGTCAAAGTCTATATGGCTCGGAAATACATTTTATGAAGTGCAGGAATCAACAGTAAATCAACCAAAGAAACAACAACAAAAATTCCAGACCATCACAAAAAGAATTGTAAGTGCAATCTTTATTGCTGTAAATATAAGCATCAGGTAGGAAGTACAGCGATTTGATACCTTGTCTTGCAGCAATACCGTGGCTTGGGGATTTTTGGGTGTGCATGTGTAGCCCAGTGTACACAGACTATAAAGCTCTTGTTTGTAGCAAGCATCTGCCAGTTGCTATGTTGGCACACAGGTATGTATTCTCTGTCAGAGTGCTTTTGAGATGTGACAGTGGATCAGATTTCTCCTAGAAGTTGCTGGGCAGTGCTCGTTTTTAATGGAACTCTTTGGAAACTTTCAGCCAGTGTCAGGCGCGGCAGCAGATGTGTTTGTAGGGGGAGTTTCTAGACATCAACAGCTTTGCTGAGCTTGTGCTTCGGCTGAGCTGTTGAAAAAGTGCTGGAGAGAACTTCAAAGCTGTATTGTAGAATTTGGAAGATAAATGAGCTGAGAAAGAAGGACTGAATTTCAGAAGACAACCAAGAACATCAAAGATGCCCTGAATTAGAGTTAAAACTTGCTCCCTTAGATCTTATGTTGAGACTCACTGTTTGGAAATAGCAAAACATGATGAGGGTGAGAAAAGTAACTGGAAAATTTTCATAGAAATAGTATATGCCATCAGTGCACTCAAAGATCTTTTTTGAAATGTATTTTATATATGTATTCATGGCCATTTCACTTCCTCAAAAACAACATTTTTTCAAGCCTCATCTTCTCAAATTGTAGCTGTTTAAATTTGTATAGGTATTTTAAGTCAAAGAGTTAATTTACTTACAAACTTAGACGAAGTTGAACTCAACTTCTAGTGAAGTATTGGGTGACACAAGTAGGTGATTTCTGAAAAGTCTTTTCAGTATGCCTGTTTTTGCCGAGTAGATTGATCTCAGTTTCCTGTGCAGAAATGCTATTGAGTAAACTGAGTTATTGTGGACTATAAAGAAGTCCTAGATTATGTACTGTTAGCAGATCCAGCTATACCTGCTCATCCTACTGTAGCACAGGTTTATTTGTCTTTGTGGTAATGCAGATAGCCTGAGGAATAAATAAGGGAGTTGGAGAACTTTGCACACCAGCAGGGCCGTAATCTTATTGGCATCACTGTACATGGTGAGATGGCTCCTGTGTCTGGAATATTGCAGTGAAAGGATTTGGCATATTAGGAAGGATAGGAAAGAGAGTTGAGGAGGGGTTGATGCCAGTGACCAGCTGGAGTGTATGGATCTTGGCCTGGATATGGATGAGAAGAGCTGACCCAGAGTTTGTGAAGAAGGCAGGGATAATAGACATTATAGGGAGGGGGGGCTTCTACAGGCCGTACAACCAAGATATCCAAGAGGATGATGCCCTCTGCATAGGACACATAGGAGCAGTCTTGGATTCAGAAGCCTGGGTCCTCAAGGGGAACTTCAACCACCCTGATATCTGTTGCTGGGACAACACAGAGGAGCATAAGCAGTTCAGGAGGTTCCTGGATTGCATTTGTTTTAACATCCTTCTCCAAGTGATAGAGGAACCAATGAGGAGAAGTGTTGTGTTCAACTATTCTCATGCAACATGGAATGTGAAGGGCAGCCTTGGTGACAGTGACCATGAAATGGAATTCAAGACCCTTAGCATAGTGAACAAGGTGTACAGCAAACTCACTAGTTGGCCTTCAGGGGAGCAGACTTTGGCCTCTTTGGGTGAAATTCTCCCTGCCTGGAAAAGGAGAAACATAGCTTTTTAACAAGAAAAAAGTGAAAGGGAATTACAGGCATTATAGCATTGGTGATCAACTGAAAAACAGCTTGCATTATCTGTCTGGATTTGTGCAACATGTTTGACACCATCCTGAACAACGTCCTTGTCTCTAAATTGGAGAGACATAGATTTGACTGATCAGCCACTTGGTGGATAAGGAGTTGCCTGGGTAATCACAGACTAAGAATTGCAGTCAAGATTTTGATGTCCAGAGGCAATATCCAGAGGCTGTTACTGAGACCAGTGCCAGATGAACTTTGTCTATCTCAAACTATTCTATGATTCTATGCTCATAATCTTTTAGTAAATATTTACTGTGTGCTTCCTGTGCTCAGCAGAGAAATGATCTTTGCATGGATCACTGAAGTGGACAGTAACTGCCTTCAGGTTTTCTCTACCTTTTGCAGAAGATGCAGGGACTGTTCTGACAGCATGATGAGACAACAGATTACTGATAACTGTTCTTATATGTTCCACGAAAAAAAAAAAAAAAAAAGCACAAACAGTTTGGTACACAGTCTTTGTTAAAAAAAATCCGGACACAGAATTTTTGTGTTTTTCAGGATGTTACTGACAGTTGCAAAGTCAAGCAGTAAACTTTCTGTTGAAAGTAGCTTTGTGCATTCCATTCAAACAATAAATAAACTCCGCTTTCAGTATGAGATAAGAACAATACTTTTTCAGATACTAATTTTTTTTAGTTTCATGATCAGTGAGTAGTGTTTTCACTGAGAATGAAATGGTTTCTCACTGAGAAACCATAAAAAGAAAAAAAAAGGCATGAGATATGAAATACTATTTCCAACGCTTGTACAGCACTACTAAATGTATGAGGGATGATCCATTGTCTACTTAATTATTTTCAATACAGCCATTCAACTTGATTATAAATGTTTGTACTAAGCCCAAATTGTTTGAACTTTGACAGTGCATTTGCAGCTTATAATTTTATCTCTGAAAAACTGCCATCTGTATGCAAATATAAGGGAAATGAGAACGTTTGCTCCTATGCAGTCTCGTAATTCAGCTCTTGTATTTTCCAAGAAAAGTATGCTATAGACAAGACAGCATTTGGTCTTGAAAGCTGTGTAACCAAGTTTTCAATCACTTCCCTGTCATCTGCCAAAAGAATTTCAGAACTGCAGAAGGTATTTCATTTTCTCAGTTCTGAATATGTGGGGATGTAGAGGCAAACCCTCACAAAACGTGGATGCGCGTATCTTTCTGCTGAAAAGATCTTAATATACTTTCCGAATGTATCAAATCTTTTTTAAACATTAACCAATTGTGTTTTTAGTATTTCTTCATGTGGATCTTTTTTGTTTGTTTGTTTTTGCCTTTGTTTATATACATCTTTGATGACTCCCCATCCTTTGAGCAATGCATGCTGCTTTTGGTTCTTGGAAGTCAGAGAAAATGTAGAGAGAGAACTGATATAATAAACCGGGGGAATAAAACTGATCAGAAAACCATTCACGTTGATTCAGCTGATGTAGAATGTTAGCTGGGTATGTGGAGAGGAAGAAGATGATGAAAATTCTTGTAGAGCATCATGGATGTAAATCTGTATTTCATGAAACACGTGGGAAATTGAGTACCTGGTGACTGCTGTGTAGAAATTGATGCAGAAAGGACAAAAGGAGCTTTTGAAAAATTACACAGGTGAAAATACCTATTGTTTCTCAAGAGTGAAAGGCAGGAACAGTCTTATAGTTTCTAGAAAACTGACTTAGAAGCTTTGAGCTTCTAGCGGAGTCTAGTTCTTTATTTCATACCCAAATTACTGCAAGTACACCTAAGAATACATCTAAGTTTTGCTTCTGTTTCTTGAAAACACTAGTCAAATCCATACCAAATCACTGACAATATGTGTATTTAAGATTCTGTTTTATCTCTTTGATCCTACTTGATGTATTGGCCCCCATATGGCTAGGATAATAATTTGTAATTTTTAAATTTCTTCCACGTGCATCAATGGCTTTGCTTTTTATTTTTCCTTTATTATTGTATGCTATCAAAGAGATGCAAATTAATGTTACATGATCTAAAGTACTTGATTTCCAAAGCTGGTTCAAGCCATGTAATTTATTGGCTTAGATTTCTTCCATCACTGACCAATCCTTTATGATTCAGAGGAATATGAAATATCTGTGATGTTTTTTTTATGCCTTAGGTCAGCAATTTACTTGAGCAAGCATCAGATTTTAGAAGTTGTAAGTTCTCTGCCTGATTTGTGGCTAGCAAGCTGTCCATATGGATATTTTGCATTAAAATTTTGCCATTCTTTTAGAGCACTTTTGCACTAAAGTAATGTTTGATTAGAAAGTTAGGCAAAACAAATTAAAAAGGAAAATAAATAACTAATGTTCTGGATGGTATTTTACAGATCTGATTTACTACAGAAGATTACCATTTACTAGCAGTGATTGTTTGACATCAGTCATTAAAAGGAAATATTTTGCAGCTATCATCTGAGATATGAGAAGCACCTGCTAACTGTACTGCATCTTCAAGAGAAAAATCACATTTTCATGAGATTAGTAACTTCCTTTTCTGCCCTTAAATAGGATGTCCTGACACATGGCCAGCTTGTGACAGTGATTAATTAATATTAATGTACTCATTTGGTGTTCTGTCAAGGATGACTGGGTATGGGCTGTTAAACTTGTGATCTCCAACTTTCACATAGACCAGCACTCAGAGGGCAAGGAGGAACGTGGGGAAGAGGAGCTGTAGGTTTGGTTGGCAGCATCTGAAGTGAGCAGATGAGCAAGGGGTGCCAGAATTTTTTAGTTACATTGGAGACTCAGGTCAGATCCTCATAGAATACGCATCTGATTAATGTCTGCATAGTCACACTGTAGAAGTTGAAGGTTAGTCCATAGTAGTCAGTAGTGGTAATTCAGACTTATTTTAGTCTTTTCAATAAAAGCAATATTGAAGATCAGAAGAATAGGACTTGAAGGATCTATGGGTTATTTCTAACTCTTTATAAATCTTGGATGGGACTTTGCAACAATTATCTTCACCTTACGGTAAAGAAATTCTGGTTTAAAGGAAGTTACAGTTTCAGAAAGAAAATATTTTTTTTTACGTTCTTTCTAAATTAGTTTGATGGACAGTGCATTTCTCTATGTAAGCACTAAGTTCTTAACCACCCTGAAGCTTACCTTTTATCTGGAAATGCTGCTTGTTTGGGACAGTTCAAGAATGTTACCCAGATCATGAAGTGCTAAATGTCACATCTGATATTTTTGTCCATAGATATAGCAGTGATACTGTTCCACTCCATTCCAGAAGGGCAGGGCAAACCTTAGGTAAATTCCTTTGTGGTTCTCACTAGTTTTAGTAGGTGGGTGATCTTGGAGGTCTTTTCCAACCTTGGTGACTCTAAACTTCTATCTGTTGTAAGCCTCCAACTTCGTAGCATATGCTGTTCATTTTTCAGTTGTGGGAAATTTCTAGATCACATACTCCTGTACTTTGTAAGCAACTATCTTTGGATGTGGTAAAATGAGTCATACTCATCATGACTCCTGCAGCATAACAGCGAGCTGCAGTGTCTATTCCTAATGCATTCACCAGACCTAAACCCCTGTATTTCAGTTTCCTTAAAAGCATTTACTCTTGGCATCACCAAATCAGAAGAGGATTAAGAAGTGTACAACGTATAATTCTTAGTTGTTTTCAATAGATTTTTTACTTGGAGGAGGTAACGGTTACTTCAGAATTGTCAAGACTATCAGTCTAGGGAGAAATTAATTCTGGGGAAAAGGTTTCTTAAAAGCACAAAGCAACTTATACATGGAGATTGATTTGTAGAGCTTGCAGGCCTGCTTTACTTCAGCTCCACTGAGCTATCTCTGGGTATGACATGTTACTGTATTTGACAGAGAAATGAGTGCTGATGGAAATGTAAATATCTAGGAAGAGATAGTGATTGTAACAACTGGTTTGAGGGAGTAGGCTTTAAAGGTGGCAGTGTCTCCCAGGTTTCGATGGGAAGCCATGCAGCAGAAAGAAAGTGCTGCGGGACTATTGTTTTCCTTTCTCATTTTGCTAAAATGTGCAAAGGTAGTGAGAATGTAAGAATTAACATCAGCACCTTAAAGTTGAATTTTGAGCAGCTACCTCAGCATTAGAAATATCTGTTTAGATTTCAAAAATTGTTTTAATATTATTTACACTTCTTTTGCTGCTCACTCTATGTTGTTCATCTCTTTTTTTTTTTTTTTTTTTTTTTTTTTTTTGTTCTGATTTCACTTGTGGAAGGGCTGATGTTAAAAAGTGAGTACAGGCATAAAGATTAGTTACTTTTCCATCTCCTGCTAAGAATTATGCTTAATGTCATCTCTTTTCAAGTGTATTTGAACAACTAAATGCTGATATAAATAAAATTCTTAAGAGTAACCGACTTCTTCTTGTGGGATACTAATGAAAAATTATGTATAAATACAATTCATCATTGGACATGACAGTTGGAGAAATTGGGTCATTTGTTAAGCCAAATCTGGTAACTAGACCCTGACTTATTTTTTAGATGATGTAGATTATTGTGTTTCAAAAGAAAAACATGAAAAAGAGGCAGTGATGGCAGGGGTGACTGTTAAGAAGTTATCATCTGCTGACTTAGAAGGTTGATTTTATTTTTATCGTATTGTGCAGTCTCCTCTATCTTGCCTGTAACATCAGTAGTGAAGTTTCTCTCTTCTTCCTCATTGATCATCCCTGATACGTGGTTGAACACCTTATTCGTGTTAAACCTTCTGAAGTGTTCAATGTTGGCCTCACCCCATTGTTAGAAAGCTGGCATGGTGCCTTTGAGTTGGGATCTAAAACTTATCAAGAATGTACTCCCCTCGGATTCTTTAATGTGCATTGTGAGGGGCCCTTTCTATAGTACCTAATGAGCTGTCCCACAAATGCAGTGAACGTTGTCATCAATCACTTCAAGGTGCTCCTTATTCACTTTTCCTTTTCCTCCAAGAGGCAGTTAAGTGAGGATATTTGAGTCCAACATGAAAAGTGCTCCCTATGTAAAGCACCCTTTTTCAAAGCCATGAGAAGGATGATTGTGATTTCTCTGAGATACCAGTGACCAGGTCCTCCTTGTACAAAGTGTTACTGCTTCGTGCTCACCTTCCCCTTATTGGGGAATTATTGTCTTTGAAATTATCAGACAGGCACTTCTAGCACTGAGCACAGAATTTCATCTTGTGTCCCAGATGATGCATCTATGCTGTGACTAATCAAGGTGGTAGAATAATTTCATAGATGTCACGGGCTCTAGGAGGTCATAGCCACCATATTATTTCTTGCAGCTGTGTAAAACATATGAACTGTTAAATATTCGCAGTTAGCATAACAGGAAACTCTTATGTAGATCGCGCATCGTTACTGGAACAGTCCCATTTTCCTCCAAAATTTCAGGTTAATGCAGCTAAATGTTTCCAGTTTTGTGAACTACGAGAGTTAAAAAATTCAGTTCTGGGTCCTGCCATCAAGTTCTTGTTCTTTAATTTATTCTGCTTCAGTTTCTTTCTTTAGGAGGAGAATAATACTTGCATGGGATTAAAGGAATCTTTGCTCCTTTAGTAGTTGCAGCAACAACTGGTAAAGGTGCATCCAGACATAGGCTGCTGCTTACATAGTTTCTTCAGCTTCTTGATTAGAGTAGTTGAAGAAGTGATGCTCAGTGATCACTTTGGAGGAAATTTAGAAGTTGTTGCTGTTACTTTTTTATATGAAACCTCAGGCTCTAAACTCAGTAGTGATTAATTATGAGGCATAGATGAAAAAAACATAATAATTTGTCAATACAATCAGCAAACTTTCTGTGCAAGAACTGTTGTTTGAATTAGTGATCTACATAACAGTAATTTGTCTTTCCCAACAAATGAAGAAATGTTTGCCCTGGTGCCTGCCGTTCATACCGTTCTGTTCTGTATGTAATAATAGGGAATTTGGAAATGGAAGAACACAGTCATACTACTTCTGTATCTTCTCAGGTTTGCCAACGCTGACAGTCTTCTCAAAGAAAAAGATCTGCAAGCCCTAGGTTTAAAGGATAAATCTAGATTACTTTAACTCTTAAATAGCAGTGCCTTTGTATGACCACATAAATGAATTTTTGCAATCAAAGCTATTATATATTTTTCTAATCATTGCAAACTTCTAGTGTTAGAAGTTCCAATTATATATGGCTTCATATCAAGTAAAGACCTGTATTTTTAAAAATGGTCAGTGTTAGGAGATTGATGGAGTTCACTGTGTTTTAGGTATTCTGGTGAGTTTTTCATTTTCACTACCTCTACAGACAGTTTTTCTGATTGATACCTGCATGCTGCTAGCTGATCATGATCCTTAGGTCAGCTGCATTGCAGAGCCACTTGGTGGTACCTTCCTCAATTAGAAGTGAATTGTTAGTTGTGTTATATAGGCAGTTTTTATTTCATAGCTATACCATCTAAATGCTTAGAGGTGCTAAGACAGATTACTTGGATAGATGCACCTTATTCACATTTAAGAATGGATTTTGTTTGTTGTGTATAAATTGGTGAAAGTACAATTTTTTTCTAATTTTATCCTAAAAAAAAAGAAAAAAAAAGTATGAATACTTCCTTGCTTCAAATTGCTTCAGAAGAGCATTTTATTTGCCTTAAAAGTGATAACAGTTTAATTGGAGGTGGTGAGATCAAATGTGAAAGAATATACCAGCATTATAAATGCTATTTTTCCTGTTCTTTTTTACTGTTAGATACATAAATGTTGTTAGATACATAAATTTGTTAGATTAACTAACAAATTTAAGATGCCAGCATACACATTGTGATACGCAGCTTTGCCAAAATAAAAAAGTAAAAAAAAAAAAGAATAGGAAAAAATAAAAGGGAGGCTTTAGCCCCTTAGGGCAAATATAGTGTTGATGCTAATTAATTCTCTGGACCTTGGATCAGGCCCACTTTCCTCAGGGAGGTATTTGTCCTCGTTCTTCACTGGTGCAGTTTGTATTCAAACTACTGTATCTTTCTGTCACAATGAACAAAGTTACCTTTAAAAAGTCATCTATGAATATCATCATGGAGACTGACTTTTATCGTAACCCTGAAGGTCAACAGTATGGAAAAAAGAAAAAGAAAAAAAGAAAAAGAGCATTCAGATTCACATCTCTTTGGCCTTTGCAGACTGCATGAATCTACTTAATTTTTTTTTTAAAGCTGAAAATCATTTTGCAGGAGAAAAATAATAATTTTAAAAAATGTAGTGTATATATAAGACAAAAATGTGTTTGTGGAAAATGGGAACATCGCTCTTTAACTGCCATGGTCAAAAGAAGATAATTTATCTGCACTGCATCACTTAAATGTGCTTTTTTTCCAGAAGTTATTAATGCTATTGTGATTTGCTAATAAAGTATTACAGGGAAAGTGATGTGCTAGGCTGTAGTCAGGGGGTCTACTTGTTGCCCGCTGCTGTTAGTTCTTGCTGCTCAGGCAGCACTGCAGTGACTGATCAGCTGTCACATCCATGCCAGTCTTTTCTGCTGCCTTCCCTTTGCATGTTGAGGTGTGGGGCAGCTCAAAGCCGTTTCAGTTAACTTCTTTTCCAGCAGGTTATGCAATTAGATGGTTGGTGCTTACCAGACAGATAGATTATTTCAATTTGGATTCCGTAACAGTACTGGAAACTCATGAAAATGCAGATTAAGGATCATAGCAGATGAAATTAATAAAGAGAAGTAAGGAGGTGTAGCTCCCCCAGCACTCACCTCTGCCCAGCCTTGCAGCTTATTCAGAGCAGTGTCCCAGCATGAGGAAGCTCTTAATCAGTTTTAGTTACATCTCGTAAATGCGCAATAAACCCTTGAGCCACCCAGTTCTGCTTAGTGTTTTGCAGTCAGAAAAAAATGTCCTAGCGTACCAAAGGAAAACGTGCATTCTTAGCAGTTGATATTGTGTCTGTAAATGCTAAAGCATTTACTGCACAACAGTGTAATTACATACCAGGTATATTTGACGGTATAATCAAATGTTTTCTTAGGGCTCTCATGAAAGATTTTGTTCTGTTAGCTAATTTACTGTGCACGTTCATACCGTGATTATCACAGAAGAAGCTAATATACATCTCCCACGTTACATTAGACTTCATAAAGATTGTTGAAAGCTCATTTCTTTTTTAATCAGAACCCTAAATGACGAATGTATTAAACAGTCTTCATAAATAATTTTGTGTGTCCCATGATTTTCTGTCCCCCCTTTTGCTCATCCTAGATCTCTCTATAGCTCATTAAATCCAAAATATAGAGGCTTAATGAAATCAGATTTATTAAGAACTTAGAGGTAAGCAACTATGAAAACCAATATTTAGTGAATAGGAGTAAGCAAAGACTGCCAGACTTTAACTACAGTTGTTTGTTGTTATTTGCTATGATTTGAAAATAAGGAAGAAAGCACTGAGGGAGTGAAGCACTCCATTTCTCACTGTGGATTTACTCATACAGCTGTGGGTGATGTATGTGATGTATGAGAGTGTCTCCAATGAAAGCTACTGAGCTCATCATCTTCACTGACCTTAATGCTATGGCATCTAGGTCCAGATTTCCCTTTGGTCTCCGCTGTGGGCAGCCAGCATGCAACACATACTGCTTAGAATCAAAGAGAACAGGGTAAGAATAGAAAGAGTAGCAGCAAAAACAAAGTAGATGTTTCTGAATTACCCTTTCTGTTCCCCCAACGTGATGCTGGGGGGACCTGATGCTACACTCAGGTGAGGCAGCCCTGGGGCAATGCCCAAGCACAAGTGGCAGGGATATAGCACAGAGGCACCCAACCCAAAAGTATATACATAATAGTATATACATGTAATACCATATAAAATATATACATATAATTATATATATATATATATATATAACATTATAAAAGAAAGATACATGATAAGATAAGGCTCAGAAAAACTTCTTACACCCATAAATGCCTCTAGAGATCAGTCTCGCAACAGGATGCTAAACAGTCATTTTATACCCAAGAACATGGTTGTATTTATTTGTGTATTTTAGTAAAATCCTAAATATGCAATTACATTGTTCACTTTGGGCATCTAGTGTTGTTACTGGGGTATGGAATGCTATTGCATTGTTGAGAAAGGGAAAGATTTGTAGCTTATAAATATGTTTGCCTTCTTTCAAGCAACTTTATCAGAATTTGCAATAAAAATGTTGCTACATTTATAGTTCTTGTGGACATGATTTATCTTAAAAGCAAACAAAGAAGGAACTTCAGTCTCCCTCACTTTCTTAGCCTTTTTGAAGCTCAGTACAAGGGTAACATTATGTAGTCATGTAATCTGACCTAAAGGAACAGCAGTGAAACCAGTACTCTTATGCGTGCTGGTTGCTCATTCAAATTCAATCTGAAGTAGAAAAGTCTCGAGTTGATCAGGAGGTGAGAAGCTTTTGGCTAGAGGTGAGAAGCTTTTGGCTAGTTGTCCAGGTGAATCCGAGTCTCTGCTAGCTTCTATGGGTGCTTTTCTGCCTGTTCAGACCCTCCACCAGCCATACTTTCCCCCTCCAATCTCATCATTTTCAGAGGGAAAAGCCAAAATTCATTAAATTTGGTGGCTTGAATCATCATAGCAATTGGAGATGTGCTTGTTGCAGAGGAGAGCTGCAGAGGTGCTTTCACTCCTTATATATGTTTCTACTGAACGTAGTGTTGCCAAACCAACCCCTTTTCTAAGCCCTGAAACTGTGTGAGCATGTGTGCCTACACGTGCATGCAGTTCTCTCCTTTATAGATGCCTCACACTACAAAGACTTGGTACAGCTGCTGTGTTGTCATTTTTTTTTTTTTTATCACATTGCTCTTTGCATCTTTTTCATCGAAAGGCATCTCACAGGAAGAAAGGCGTTTCTAAATATATTTGGCTCACAAATTATTATAAATAGCTAGTTTTATCCACTCCCTGAAGATGCTATTGTATGTAAGGCAAAATTCCAGAAAGGATGAAGGAAGGTATTGATTATATTGATTCAGAACAGCCGGAAGGAAGCAGCAGAGCAGAGCCTGTCCAGATAAATGTGTACCATATCAGCTCTGGTAGGGTGTTGCTGTTTTCATCTCTGTGCTGCTCTGCTGTTTCTTTCACTTTATTTTTTTTTTAATTGTAGTTTTGTATAAAGTAGAATAAAGACATTTGCGAGTTAATCTCTGTTATATTTTGCAATTTGTAGCAGCCATTTCTTCACAGCCGGAATTCCATCGGGTGTTATATGGGTTATACGTGCACACGGATGGTTGATAGCTGAAGTGATAAAGAAACTGTCTGTTTCACTTTAGCTACACTTCAGCTGTAGAAGCTTGAGCATATGGGAGAAGTTCTAAAGAGCCACCCAGAGCTCAGGCTTCGCGTGCGGGTTCTGTCAGGTTTGGAACTAGAAAAAGAGCAGAACTTTGTGCCATCCTAAGCGCTGCATTGCTGGCAGTGATCTCTTGCTAAAGATTACTCTGAGTTTGGACTAATGGCTATTCGAATCGTGCTCTTCTCATCTACAGCCACTATTTTATTTACAAGGTTCCCAAGAGAAAGACAGATAAATGGGCAGTAAGGAAAAAAGGGATTGCCTGTACACTGTATTTCATCAACTTCATAACCTTGTTGTAGAAACCTCCACTTTTACGGTTTGTCCCAACAGAGAGATGAGATAGCAGCTGTCTGTAGTTGGCTAAGTCATTGCTGTTATGAGTACACAGCTATGCAGGAACTGCTCATCTCCAATGTTTGAGGAACATCCTGACTTGTGCAGCAGAGCTGTGGGACTGCAGGTAGTCCCTGCAGTCCTGCTCTCTAAGACATCAGTGTGCCATGCAGTGAGGCAGGACCAAAGTCCTCCTGACAGCACCTGCCACAGTGCTCCCACTGCTATTGCAGTTTGAGATAAGTAGCTAAAATAACCTGTTATTCTACTTATTTTTGTAATTCTTATTCTCAGTTTATGAAAGAACTGTAGTGAAGGAAATAACAAGTAAGGAATTTTGGAGGAAACCAGATAACATTCTTGCTTCATGGCTCTGGGATACTGACAAGGCAAATATAGCAAAGGGCTTGATAAACTTAGATATGCTTTCAGAGAGTGAGGGAAATTCAACTGTTACTATGAATAAACATTTTGGAATTAGATTGTTTAAGCTTTGAATTTTACTTTGTTTTTCTCCATTCTTAAAAGGATCTGTTGACTGTGTAAAATAATTGTTGAAAGTTGGTATTAGTAAGCTGTAAAGCAGTTAGAGAGAAAGCTGTTGTGTTCCAAAAGTTTGGGCTGTAATTGAGTAACAGTAATTGAGTTATACTAATGCTATGGTGCATGTGGTTCTTTTCTGAAATCCTTGTAATATTTGTTATGATTTTGTATTATGTTATACCTGGCACAGACTCCAAGAGTAGGTAATTCCAGTTTCCTAGTCATAGCCTCATCAATTGAATACGTTTTGATTGCCATCTTTGGAACAAAGGGATTAATTTCATAGCATGATTGTTTTATATCCTCTTCATCTTGCTAGAACTGCTGAACACAGAAGATGTAAAATGAATTAACAAACAAGCAAGGTTGAACCTTACAGTCATGTAGTTACAAAAAAAGTGAATATGAAGAAAAGATGTGGAGCCTGCTGCAGGAATGTAAACAGGCTCTTTTCATTTAAATCCATGAAGTTACTGCTTATTTGTGTTGTAACAAAGATCCAAAATTGGCTGAGGTTTCTATGGGAGCCTGGATTTCTCATTCAGGTTGTTTTGGTCTCCTCTCATTTGCAGGCTGTGCCTGCTGTGGCTGTGTGTGTATTCCTAAAAGGTGCATATGCACACACACACACACACAGTGCACATGATCAGATACAGAAATCAATATAGAACGCTGTGTTTACTAGCGATGCATACATGGACAGGAACAACACAGACCAGTCCTGCTCATCCTCTCTAAATGATTAGGAAGTTGAGTATATACTTTGTGTATATAGTGTTTGTATATATATGTACACGTACACGTGTCCGTATGTGTTTGTATTTACATGCACACATCTATCTGTCCGTATATCTGGCCCTCATTCTCTTGATCTGCAGCTCCTGTCACATTTGCTGGAGTAAGCTGTAAGACCATGCAGAATTGGTGCCTTGATGCTTGGCCCCTCCATCTCCAACCTTGGAGTTTTCCAGGCCCCGATCTCCTCCTGCTCACCAGCTACTGAAGCTGATTGAAGTTCTCATTGCTATGTAAGCATACGGAGTGAATAAGCCGAAGGAGGAAGGAAACAAATTTGAATGTTATTTGAGCTGCAAGATGGAAGGAATGTTCCTTGTGGCCTAAGTGCATTAGGAAGTTTTTCAGTTCAAGGTCATAAATATGAATTTTTCCTAAGCTGGTATTAACCAAAAGCCCTGACTGTCGGAAAGCAGCGTAACGCAGTAATGACAGAGATTGGAAACGAGAACGTAGAAAAACATGAAAAGCTTTTGAAAGTGCCCTTGCAGGCTAATATTGTTACTCCAGTGAATAAGTCTCTTGAAGGCTGTGAGTCTGTGGCCATTTATCTGGTAGGCTTGCTATTCATCTCCTTTGAGTGTAGTGGAAATGCACTGTATTGGGGTCATGATGAGAGCAAACCCAAAACGTTTAAATATTAGAAATGAGTTAGCCAGCTATCCAGTGGGAAAGTACAGACTATTGCAAAAGCAAACATAAAGAAAGCAGGGAAACAAAAGATAACATTTGGAAAGAGGTTGCAGCAGTGGGACTTGTGATCTTACAAACAAGTCTGTAAGGAGGAGGGACTGTCTGACGGTGTACGGAAGTTTTTTTCTCTTGCGAAGTAAGGAGAAAATACTGACAATTCTTTTAAAGTGCTTTTCCATTCTCCAAAACTACTCTACAGATACAAAAAGCAAGAATGTGCAGAAGCAAAATCATATCTGCATTTCTCAAAAGTTCCAAAGGATGACTTTATTGGTAAGCAGGAAATTATGATGGAACAGACTGAGGAAACGTTACAATACTCCTGTTTCTAAATGGTTTAGGAAGAAAATTCTGAGAGAACTGAAAAATGGCAGGGTTGGAATATAGCATTTGGAGCATATTTTAGTGTTTGGATGGCAAAAATGATACATATTATCTTGCTCTCCTGTATTAAAGAAAAGAAAAAACAGATCAGGAGGGAAAACTTTTGATTATTACTGTCAAAGAATAGAAATTTGTTCGTGTTAGACCTTTGAATCAGAACACTTCAGATTTTCTCCTGTGATGAGGGTCTAAAATCTGAGCCCAAATTCAGATATTTGTTTGACATCTAGAGTTTATTTCTTTGACAGAAACTGAAATTTCAAATCTAAGCACAGCTTTCAGAAGTATCAAATACATATATAAAGTAGGACATAGAGATTTATTCCCGACTTGTTTTTACCAAGGTGCTGTTGTTTTTCTTCCCTGTCCTTCAAAATGTTCCTGACTTGGATTCCTTGGCTTTTTCAGAATTTATTGAGAAAGGAGCCTTCACAAACAACAAATAAACTGGTTTAATTAGTACAGTTTATAATCTGGAAGATACAGATTTTTTTTTACGGTGGATTTTTTTTCAATATTATGTACCTGCTTTTGATAAAACTTCTGGTCAAAAAGGTTCTCATGTTATACAGTTAAAAAACATAGTTTAAAACATAGCACTCATCTGTGATGTAGCCAAGCTGGAAATGTTCTGCTGTTCTTTGACATTATGCTTTTACATGTTGTTCTTGCAAGTCCTGATCACAAGCCTCCTGGCTTACATGTGTTTGGCCACTCATTTCAGGCTCAGTGCAACTTCTCTAACAATATAAGCAGTCATTGGTCCAAAAGGGAACAGTCCTGTTGGGTATGGATGATGAGACTGATTATTATCCTTGTAAGCATGTTGCCCACAGAGCAGCCATAACCTTTTCCTGTTTTCTACCTGTTTCAGAAGCAGACACACCTTAGATAGAAATTACAAAAATTCACATTTAGAGCCAGTGCTGAAAAAGAATATTTTGAAAAATTGAAAAGGATGGGATAACTTTGCACATATGCAGTTTTAATTACAAAGCAGTGATCAATCTAAGCTGTAATCCTGCAGTATGTAGCTTGGTTAAAACCTATTGAAATAAACAGTGTAAAAACTGTGAGATATTCTCCTTCCAGCTGTATATTTCAGTATCTTTCAAAACGTTCAAAACAAACTTGAGAATTTTATTATGTGACTTCCTTATGGTATTCCTTAGGGTGGATCTTCTTTGGAGATGCACACAACCTATATTTGCTATTCTGTTTTCTGGACAGCAGCTTTGCTATGCTTTGAAAAGAGGATGTTAGCATTTTTAAAGCCTTTTTCCCCCTTTTTGTTATATGAATCAATGTTCTTGAAGGAGTCGAAGTTCAATCCTCCTGCTGCATTACAATGCCTTTCAGTCTAATATTAGAGAGCGAGTCCCATTTTACTTTGTAATACGAAGCTTCACTTCGGCATTAATTTCATTCGGAAAGCAGCTGCAGTTATAATAGATTCCTTTTAAGCAAAATGGAAAATACACATTTATCAAATGACTTTCTTCCAGTAATGCTGCAGCAGTCTTTATTGTATCAAAGTTGTCAGCAATCAGCCCATCTTTCTGAATAAAGATGTGCCAAATCATAGAAGCTGGCTTTATATTGGATGAGCAATAAGTGAATTCTATTGTTGATGGACAGACAGACACTATCTCAGCTTTTACAATATAATGTATTTGTTTATGCCCAGATCACATAGCTTTAGCAAATGAATATTGGGGAGTATTTCCTAAATAGAAATACAAAGTGACGTTATCAAAATAAATATCACACTTTTCAAAGTGCTTTGCCTAGAATTCTAATAGCACTTTATTAGGAATGGAGGATTTTTAAAATCAGCTTTATCAGCTTTACCTTTCTGCGCTGAGACTTTTTTTTTTATTTCCCCAATGGGGTTATTTAATGACTTACATTTTCAGAAGAACATCGGATTCACACTGGTTCATAGGTTTGTTCCATGTGTAACTTAAGCAATGTCTGGATTGCTAGATTTCTTTTTTATTTTTGTGGTTTGTTTTTACCTTTTGGGAAAATCCTAGGTCCAATTGAAGTGTCAATTCGAATTTAAACTGATAGGCTTAATGCTGAATATTCTATGATTTGGAATATCCATTCTGATTTAGAGAAAGTATTGATATGCTTTTCGTTGGTTACACACAGAGAGCATTATTTGCACTTGGGCCTCCTCTGCTGACCCAAGTTTTTGACAAGAAATAAAGGATACTCTTACTATTTTCCCAGTTTGTTCTGTGTTGTTCAGAATTCCGGAGAATAAGGTTGGTATATAAGCAGAAAATAAGGTTGAGTGGAATTCAGTTAAGATGCTTCTCTGCATAGCTTCCCAAACTGTATGCAAAGCTTCAGCCGTAACTTCCTCCTCAATAAGTATCATGTCTTAGAAATTAAAAAGGAAAAAAAAAAAAAAAAAAAAAATAGCACCATCCAAAACTCTCCAACCTCTTTGTCTGTAGTTGCAGGAGTCTGGCTGATCTAATTGATCTTACCTCCACAGGGAAGCTTCTCTTTATTTGATTAAGAGCATAGCCACTTGTCTGATACACTGGTATCTAGTAATTCTCTTGAACAGGTCCATCAGTAGATTAGGGCAGTCCTTGACTGATGTGCAGAACTGAAACAGTACTAGACTGAACTGCAAAAGCTGTTTTTTCAAAAGCTGTAGAGCAGGTCGGATTACAGGTAGTGATGCTGTAGTGGTGACTGGCTGGCAAGAGGTCCACATTGCATTTCTTGACTAATAGGACGATCTGCTCAAGAGATGCTATGTATATATCATTAATTTACCAATGTTAACTTTTTTTTTTTTTTTAGGAAAAAATCACTTTCTTGATAATGCATGAAATCAAAAATTTAATGATGATATATGCATTATAAATATGCTAGGAAAATAGAGATCAAAGATGCTATTATGACTACTGTTTATGAAGGTAAAATAGCTTTTCCCAATCATATCAACTGTATGATAATTCAAATGAGGGTGGTATATTTATGAAAGGGCTACTAAGTAGGCTCGGATATTAAGAAGTCTGTAAAACAGAACTATTATTACATCTGAAGACACAAGGCATGTTTTAGCCAAATTACAGTGTTGTAAAAATGGAGACACTTGAAGACTCATAGGAACTTTCTGCTTTATTAACTAAAGAGCATTTATAAATAAACTGATTAACAGACTAATTCCACTGTCAGAATTAGATCATCTTGAGGATTTTTGTCACTTGTGAAGACTGTCAGTGAACCAGCACCAACTGTTTGTATGACAAGATATTTTCCTTTTTGTCTCTACTTGACTGCCAATAGGAAAGGTTTTTTGAGTAAGAAGAAAATCTGTAAGTAATTTCTTAGTTTCTCTCATAAAGCTTTGTCAAAAAAGAATGGGATATTCATTTGGTTTTAGCTTTGCAGTCTATTTTTACTATTTCCATTGCCATAGGGGACAGAAATGACCATGATTGAATCTTTCCTATCAAGGCATATGAAAAGTCAGAACTCAGTTGAAAGTAATTTGCAGTGTATCCCTGTACTTTGTGTCCACACCTTCCCCATTCAGTAGGAAAAAGAGAGGAGAAAAAAGAAAAAGCATGCAGAGTTTTCATTTGATATTTTCAAACAGAAGAGTATAGCTTTGAGGCAATACAAGTTTATGTGTATGATTTGAAATCACTCTGCTAGTGGTGTGATGACTTTGTAACCTTCAGCTAGGTCTCTAGGTCGTTTTTTGGCACACTGCTATGTTTCTTTTGCTTGTTGTGTTTCTGGGATTGTGTTGGCATGAGGACCTTGCTGACCATTTGTTTCCATACTGATGAAGTTACCATCATGTTTTGTAAAAGAAATAAATGCTTTGATCTTATATGATGCATTTGGTAGTGATTTCAGCTTGAGACTTCTAGAGTTTACCTCATACAAAGGGGAAAATTCTGTTTGATTTCTTTTTTCTTTCAAAATTGCATAGAGATCCAGGTCCTGCTGATCTGACTGGGTATGCTGTATTTCACTACCTGAAAATGAACCTTTTCTTTAGATTCCTGTTGATCTTAGCTTGCAAACACATGGCTGTATACAGTCTTTTCCTCCTTCTACAGTATGTTGAAGATTTCCCTGATTGACTGTACATGCATTTGGTATAGTTTCTGTGTCATCATACAAATACTTACAGGAATCTTTCTTCAAACTGAAGACTGAGTTTGAACTTAGATGTTTAATTCTGCATTTTCAAACACTTCTGGAAATAGATTATGAAAGGCGTTTAGGAGCGGTCCTTAATTAACAGATCCATGAATTAATGTTTTCCTCATGTCTTCAGCTTGGAAGTACTGACAACAGTTTGGTTTGCTAGCACAACTTTGAATAAAAATCCTTTAAAAATTCTGCATTAAAAATGCAACAGGAATGATGGCACAGTAAACTAGTAGAGAAGAAAACACAAACTCTTCACACATGTTGAAATGACAGAAAAAAAAAACAGATTAGTTAATAAGGAGATTGGACATAGTGTGTATATATTCACTTTCTTCTTGTTTAACATGTTAATCTGTTTTTTACGGGGGGTGACTTGTGACTATGTCTGGGCATCTTTAAGTGTGTCAGTATGAGCATTATTTTACTTTGTTTTTACCATGTTGTTAACAAAGATCTTTCTGAAGGTATGAATAGGACCTAGCAAACCCCAGTACAGCTACATGCATTTGAAATCTCAGGCATTTGCGTTCACCATCACATCAGCTCAAGGAGTTGTGCTCAGGGCCCAGGTCTGCTCTCTCTGTGCATCTCACACAGGAACCGTACAGCATGCCATACTATATGAGTGCTGCAGGCTGGCAGAGCCCTGCAGAGCAGCCCCCAGTCAGTTGCCCTTGGGCTGGGCTGCAAAGCGCTGGGCCTCGAGGAGCGAGCCTGCTGTTGAACCATACTGGTGTCATTAAAGCAGGCAAGTAAAGCAGAAGCCTGCATCATGCCTCCCTGCATCACATACATAAATAAACAGGATGGTTCAGTCACCCTGTTATGGTTGTTAGCTAGATCTTCAGAGAGAGAGACAGAGGTGGAGATGAAATATCGAGTGAATTCAGGTGCCTTTAAAATGTGGGTGAATTAAGAACTGATTTGCCTTCTGCTTGAAAAGATGTAGGTCTCCCTTAAAGCTCCCTATCCCTAGAGCATCAATGTATTCATTTTGTATTCCTGATTCTCGACAAGAACTTCTATCAGCAGTGGTGATAACAGATGAAACTTTTGCAATATAATCCCTCCCCCAACCAAAAAAAAAAAAAAAAAAATCCACCCCAGAAAGCAGGATACTTTTGACAGGGATTTATTGAGATTTTAAATATCTTTCTATTTTTGTCTGCATTACTTCACTATTTCCCCAGTTCCACTCCCGCTCTGATCTCAGTGGGAGCTGAGCCCCCGGGGGTTTCCCTGTATCTTAGAGATGGGACTCTCACTTTTTTTGGATAATGTCATTGGGTTCCCTTCATTCCCTTTCAAGGGAGAGAAGACACCTTAGCAAAGTGTAACAGTCTCCCAAACTCCATCTCTCACAGGACTCACAGACTGCCTTTGACAGCACTCTGACAGCAAATCTATTCAAGTCCTTTGGGGAAAATAAGAATTAATGGTAGCCCAGGGAAAGGGAAATGCGACGCCCTTTTTTGTCCAGTTCTTTCCTCAGTCCTGGTGCTATGATTCTATTACTAACACTGAGAATGTGAAAAGGTGAGGAGTGGAGAAGGTAGTGCCGCCCTCAGATCATCCTGTTTGCATCTCTGAGCAGGGTTTAAGGCACGTGTCTGAAGTGCTGTGATAGAATTGGCAATGCATATAGTTGTGTATTTTTTTAAATCCTTAAACGTTCCCTGCATAAAACCTTCAGAACACCCAAACCTTTCTTCTCACAGTCAGGTGGTGGGAGCGGATGTGTCATTATCCAGCTACTAGTTGAGTTTGGGGGCTGTAAATTTTGGTGGGGTCCAAACTGAATTTTTGCTCTGAGCAGGTACACTGTCAGCTGCATGACCTGCCTTTGTGCTGCTAGTATGTCCTGTGCAGTTCCTTACTAGTGTGACAAGGAACTTGGAGAACGTGGAATTGTTTTACAAATTATATCCTTTATGATAAGCCTAGATAACAGATAAGCCATGACACAGTTCAAATGTTGAATAGGAATCCTGCAGGGTCTGTCCTCTCCATCTCCCTGTGCACCTCATTGGGCAGCATGAGCGGCTGAACAGCCCAGGCACACTGTGTGCATTGCCAGTGACAGCCCCAGTGTTGTATTCATCCCAAACCCAAATGCAGCACTGCAGGTCTCTGGTGAGCAAAGTTAATTTCATCCCAGTCCAAACCAGGGTACAAATTTGTTATTTTATTTCATATGAAGAAGAACTTGAATCAGGTGAATGTGTTTTAGCTTTGCTTTAGTCAGCATCATAACACAGATTTCTCACTTGCCCTTAAATGGCGAAGTGGCTTTCAGACATTTACTTTCTTTTCTGTTGTTATTGGAAAAACAGTGTACTAACATACCTGCTGGCAGCAGGTTAAGGAATATGAGAAACTTTCAATTCACCCCAGTAGGTCCCGTGTTTTGCTTTGCTAATTCTCCTGGTGTAATTTTGTGCACACTGCATTTGTCTTTGCAGTTGTATGCTCGTATTGAGTGATGTGTAGAATCATGAACTCATAGAGTTGTTTGAGTTGGAAGGAACCCTTCTAGTCCAACTCCCCTGCAATGAGCAGGGACACCTAAACCACCTACACTACATCAGATTGTCCAGCCTCACGTTAATGTCTCTGGGGGTGGGGTTTCCACCACCTCTCTGGGCAACCTGTGCCAGTGCCTCACCCTTATTGTAAAAAATGTCTTCCTTATATTCGATCTAAATCTTTTCTCTTTTAGTTTTAAACCATTTCCCCTTGTCCTATCACAACAGACCCTATTAAAGAGTCTGTCCCCTTCTTCTATGGATTCTTTGAATTCTGTGATTCTTACATCCCCCCTTTAGATACTGACAGGCTGCTATCAGCTCTCCTGGCAGCCTTCTATTCTCCATGCTGCACAGCCACAGCTCTCAGCCTGTCCTTGTAGAAGTGTTCCATCCCTGGGGTAATTTTTGTGGCCTTCCTCTGTCTGTGCTCCAGCAGGTCTATGTCTGTCATGTGCTGAGGACTCCACATCTGGATGCAGTACTCCAGGTGAGGTCTCACAGCACTTTTCCTGTCTTAAGCGTCTGATTTGTAGGCTGCTAGGTACAGCTGAGTGCTATTAATTGCTGTGGAATTGAGCACAGCAAAATTGTGTTTATTAGGTTAGAGACTAAAAGGAAAAATCAAGCGTTGATTGTGCAAGTTGATTATTGTGTTTTAGAAGAACGATCTATGTTTGTTAAGTGATTATTTCATAACATGATGATAACTGAAAGAAAATGTGGCTGCTCATATTTATCATCTTTTTATTTGACTTTTTCTCTGTGGAAAAAGATGAATCTGGAGGTCAAAGATTCTGAATTAAAATTCTAGTAAGCCATGACTACTCCTCACTGACATTTTTTTCCTGCTGGGATTAATGTTATGCACCCTTCCTTTTTCAAAGAAAAAAGTGGAAAGGTAGTCAATTGGTTTGATTTTCTGCATGTTACTGTGCATTTATTACAATTGTGACATTGAAGTCTATACTTCTTTTTGACACAAGAAAGGAAAAGGTGCAAGTAAAGTGTTGCTTTAAAAAGTATTAAAACCAGAGTTCTGACACTATTGCACAACAAATTCTTATATTAAGCAATAGACTCACTGCATGATTTTTGAGGCAATAGTAAATGAGGAGAAAAAAAAAACATAATGAGTCCAATTGGCATTTTACAGTCAGAACAAAAGGGTGAAAGTTTGCAGCTTGTATGCAGCTTCCTATGTATTACATATTAGCCCCTTAAACTAGAACTGAACTCAGGACCACCCCTTAAGGAGGCTTTGGGAAGTAACTTGTTTGTAAATTAAGTCCTTCAACTGTTTGGAAGGATGAAGAACATCAAATTATATAGTACTTACCAAATGATGGCCAAAGGCTGACTTAATTTACACTCTGTAGTCAGTGGTATTCCAGAGATTGTGGATCAGGGCAGGGTCTGGCCCTCTTAATAATGAAAATAGAGCAAAAAGAACTGCTCATTCAGAATGAATTTGCAGTGCTTTGCGGTATAAAACACAGTGCTGTGTATGATAGAAAGGAAAGGAAAACTCAGTCCATTTCAGAGGCTTTCTTGAATAAAAATGATTTATATGGATGTTCTGCAGTTTTCCTGTGAGCCTTCGGGAATGCCTTTGATGCACTGATTAGGGAACAAGATCCCAAACTCATAGACTGGGTAAGATCATCATGTGTTTCAAATGAAGATAATTAGTCTCAGTTCTTTATTTAAAAAAAAAAAAAAAAAAAAAAAAAAAGCAATTTATGCCTTCGCTTTTTTTTCTTTTGCTGTAGTATCCCTTGATTATAATCTATGAGTTGCAACAAGTTTGTTTAATTGCCAGCGTAATACCTGTTTCTGATTTATGCAGTATAAATGAACATGTCTAATTTTTGTTTCAGAATGTAAGGCAGTATATATTTTTGAACAGACTTTTGAAGGGAGTATGAAATTCCTTCAAATCAGTCTGTGTGGCATAAAGTAGTGAAGTGCAGAGATTCCTAATCTAGCTCCAAGCATACTGACATATGCAGCATCATGGCGAGATCCTAGCTCAGGAGCAGCCTCGCTAAGTTGGCAAGCAGATGTGTCCTCATATAACCTGAAAAAAATTATGAAGCTTCTACTGGGGACCATGTTTGCTCTGTCTTTGTTAACAGCAGGATTTCAGCTGGATAAATTGGTTGTTCAGGCTATATTCAGTTCCTGAGGTGTGGTTCACAGGTAGGGGCTGCATGCAGAGCTGGGGAGAAGATCAGTGGGAATAGTCATCCTGGGTGTAGCCACTGAGACAGTAGCTATGTATGATCTGTATGATTTGAAAATTTCATGACGAGCCCTGGGATTCAGCGTGCACTTCTCATTCGTGGGAGTAGTCTGGCCTACAGCCTTTGGTGCACTATTCTTTGCTGTCCTAAAGGATGGGGTATTCTTCCAAATGCTTAAATGAATTTCACTGTGTAGTAGGTAGGTAAATAAACATGGCTGAGCCACTTTTCTTGTCACCATGGGCAAAAGATTAATTTTCAGCCTTGTTGAGCACAGTTTTTCTCTGATTACTCAGTGCTGAAGAGACATCGGTCCAAGTTGAATTTTAGGCAAAATGGATTCCACCATATCTGAAAAATGTTTCTATACTCTGAAGTTTTTCTCTGCTGCCATCCTTGTTACAGGCTGGTTTAAATGGTTTAAATGTGAAGTTACCCATTCTGTGTATCTGTAAATAAATGTTCTCCCTCAGAGGGTTGTTAAGAAGATAATTCTTTTCCTTCTTTCATTAACTTCGCACTTAATGTGTAGTATACAGAATATAATGTTAATTAGCTTTAGCCAAGAACTTGAAGACCTTGCGTACAGATGGTGGTGCTTTCTTACAGTCCTATGCACACACTTATGTAATGAAAATTGAGCATGTCCCTGCCCGCAAGAAGACAGCTGGAATCAGATGATCTTTAAGGTCCCTTCCAAACCATTCTGTGATATTAGTTTTTGCTTTCTGTTTTTCTGAATGTGTTCATCTTGTGTGTGCCTCTGTCTGAGGGATTTTTTTATATGAGGTCATTTTAAGGAAGTTTTGTAGACAATGTGCAGCATACTAAAATTGTCACAGAGCATGATAATGTAAAACAGAGTTGACTGTGCAAAATCGCTTATGTGCCAGGATGTGCTCTGGTGCTGAGGTGTCAGATCTCCTGCCAGAGTAGTTTAATCATGCTACTCTTTTCATTTGACACTAACTCTAGCATGGTTTGTTTTAAAAGCAAAACAAAATGACACAACTGAATGTGGTGGTTGCGTTACACTCTGATGTGCCAGTTCAGAATGGCTTTCTGTCTCACTCCAGTGGTTTCTTGGAGGTGGGGTTTCATCTGTGAATCTCTTACATGTTGTGTTTGAAATATTTATCTGAGGTGGTGTCCAGCTCACTCATTACTAGGCAACAGAAGGAGGCCAGGCTGTCAGGAAGTTATCATTTTCATAAGGTATGGCTTTGGGTTGATTTTTATGGACAGCTGGTTCTGTGCTTCGTTAAACTTTGCAGCTGGAAGAATGAGTTGCTTTAAGCGCTGAAAATGGTAAACTAAAGGTACCAGTAAATTGCATCCAAATGATGGATAGCATGTCAGTTATTTGTATCATTCTTTTATTCTTATTTATCTTTGCACCTTTATTCTTAGCAATTCTAATTCAGTTTTTGTTCTCCCTTTTTTTCCTTTCTGTCTTAACTTCTGGCTTGCAACCCAGTGTAATTGGTACCTAGTAAATGACCTGTGTTTTGTTTCTTGATCTGAATCCATCAGAGCTGGGTGAAACATGCCTTTGGGGTGCTAGAGTTTGCTGTGATTAAAGAGTTAGGCACTGTTCTTCTCATGGTGCAGTCAGGCACCAATAAACAATTGTCTTACCTACTATGAATTCTTAGCTCTGTTTTTCCACAGATTATTAGTAAAAAAGAAATTATCAAATGAAATGTGACACATCATTTTTCTTGTTGTGTGGATTAACAGTACACCAACATTATGCTGTGATACAATCCTGCTGTTTGTTCTATGGGAGCACAGTGCTCCATCCAGCCAAGACTGAAAGGTTTCATTATATTTTGGATTCCAGGAGCATGACAGACATTTTTACATTATACAAACTACCTGAAATTGTAGTTCTTAAATGTTTTCATTGTCTCAAAGGCACATCATATAACTGTGGGATAGGAATGTTATCTTTAGGTCAAATTACTGTGTGCTGAAGCATGACCGAATTTTCAGTTTGATGTGAATCTATTCTTGGCTGGACAAAAAATACAACACGTACCCATTGGCTATGAGGTGCTTATTTCAGTTTTAATAAAGAGTTGCTGATTGTAAGTTATGGGATGTTATAAAATTGAAACTACCTTGTTTAAAAACATTCTCGCTCATTGGTGGTATAAAGATTGATTTTGTAACCGTATAGATACTGTGTGAGGTTATTTAGACAGCATTTCTACATCTGCAGATATCTTCTGCTCTTTCTTTAAAAATAAAAGGTCCTGACACTTTTACATTTGACGGTTAAGCTTTAATTTTTCATCATTGCCAATTAGCAATAAACTAGAAGAAACTATAAACTAGCTAGAAACAATAAGCCATGAATCATCAGCTACAAGTAGGCAGAGTTTAATAGTCAAGTGATTGAGCATTTCTTAATCTTATATACACTCTACATCAAAGTGAATAAATCCAAGGTTAAGAAGAAAGGCCATCACGTTCCCCATAGTTTTGAAAACAACTTATTCCTTTCTCTCTTATTAATCTGCTAATACAACATAAAAAAATAAAGACATGATTCTGCAATCCTTGATTCATACAAGAAGCTCTTATTTCTGTATCAGTCACAGTAAGCAGAGTACATTAATGGATATTATTCATAGTATACAAATAAAATTCATGAGAACAAACAGTCTACTTCTGTAAACTTTTGTTTCTGCGGAGAGTCCTCAAGACAATGAAGGACTCCCATTTTGAAGGTATTATGTGAGGCACTGCAGCTGTTTGCTTAAGAGCCTTTGAAACCTTTAAAAGCATGTACTCTACATCACTATTGGCATATAAATAGTCTTCAGCTTTCAAAGAGTTACTCATCTATCAGAAGTTAAGCTGCAGTTTGTATGTACAGCTAAATCAGTGCCAGAGTCCTAGGCATCTTTTAGAAGTGAATTCAGAGGTATCAAAAGGCTAAATTCCCATCAGTGGGCAGAGCTGCACAGGAATTATGCAGATTCATCTTAAACATTCTGAAAATTAATGGTTAACGCAGTACCTCCTAAATACAGTTCTCACTCTTGAATCTACAGAATCTTATCAGCAGGACTAGGGAAGTAATCCTGCCCCCATACTTGGCACTGGTGAGGCCTCACCTCAAGTGGTATGTTCAGTTTTGCGCACCTTGGTACAGAAAGAACACTGAAGTCCACAGAACGGCAACAAGGCTTGTGAAGGGCTTGGAGAATATGCTCTATGAGGAGAAATTGAAGGAACTGGGGCTGTTCAGTCTGGGGAAAAGGAAGCTGAGGGGGGAACCTTATTGCTCTCTTCCAATATCTGAAAGGTGCTTATAATGAGAGCGGGGTTGGTCTCTTCTCACTGGTGACGGGTGACAGGAACAAGGGGAAATGGCCTTAAGTTTCGTCAGGGTAAGATTAGGTTGGATATCAGGAAACACTTCTTTACAGAAAAGGTTGTTAAACACTGGAGTAGGCTCCCCAGGGAGGTGGTTGAGTCACAGTCCATGGATGTGTTTAAAAACTGTTTGGATGTGGTGCTCAGGGACATGATTTAGCGGAGGATTGTTAGAGCTGGGGTAGTATGGTTGGGTTGTGGTTGGACTTGATGATCTCTATGGTCTTTTCCAACCTGAGCAATTCTGTGATTCTATGATTATATGACTTATATGTTGTTACGTAATAAATAAACATGGATGTTGCACATTAATGGAAAGCTAACTCTTTAGAGCAAGTGACCACATTTCAGACAATGCAAATGCAATTGAAAAAGGCTCACAAATGCAGTGTCTGTAATTCACAGATTTTTTTTTTTTTTTTAATTGAAGTTGTAGAGCATTTCACTCTAATAGGGCTTCTGCAATGGATAACTTTCAGATCAGTGTGTATGCACTGCCTTCTTGGATTTATTTATTTATTTATTTTAATTATAAGTGAAGCAGGCTCAAATTTGGATTTCTGCACCTTCTTGTGAGATCAGTAAGGAGAGGTAGGCTGCAGTATTCTGGAGAATATTTTTCTGTAGCAAAATAGTTATTCATCAAAAGTGACAGTGTGAAGGAGAAATGAGTAAATGAAAAAGACTGTTTCAAATCAAAATTGGGGAATGTTTTCAATTGCTGGAATATATTGTACAAATTCTTAGAAGAGGCTTCATAACTGTCAAAATGACCCATTTTGGTTGTCTCTTAACATTTGGGAGAGGGGGGCTTAGGTCAGAGTAATTTCTTACTCAATAATCCATACTTAATTTACCAAATATTTTTCAGACATTTGTGAAATACTAGGAAATGTTCTTTCCAACATTGAAATACAAAAAAGATGGAATATATGAGTTGATATGTCCAAGGAAAATAATTAAGTGGCATCCATCTATAAAAAGTAAGATTCCTAATGCTTGTGTTTTCAGTATTTTTAGTTTTTAAAATAAATGTTTCAGACATCTCTAGTGCTAAAGTACCTGAGGCCAGTGCTGATCTGTTGCCTTCTTCAGACATTTTTTAGAATAATTGTTGGAAATTCTGATTTCCTTGCTCAAGTATTTCAAACTAAAAAAATATATTTAATAATAATAATAATAATTAAAAAAAAAACACAGAAATCAATAACATTCTGCTAACATTCTTTTTCCAAAACAGTTTGTTGCCAAGAAATTTTCCTCAGTAACAGTAGAGGTTCTAATGTATTTAAATAAATTAAATAGGAGAATTAATCAAATCCTACTCTGTATCATTAGCAGTAATGAATAGCTAAAAATCCTGCTCTGTTGGAAATGCAGAGTTGGTTAATTCAAATTTCAGTTTCAATAATGCTGATACTGGGAAAACAACTAAAAGGTGTTAAGGGGCCTGTTAAGAATCATGTGGTCTAATTTTATGAAGATAAAAGTGAATGCTGAAATAGTAAATTAGTAACTTAGCACTGATAAAATTCTATTGCGTTGGTTATGAACCAGAATGGAAACATTTTCTCCTGATGCAGGTCATGCCCACTATTGCTTTGCGGTGAAGCTTCATTCCAATTGATAAGGTCTCTCAATTTCAATGAGTGAAGATTTTTTTTCCTCACACTTTCCCCTGTGATGTATTTTTCCAACAATCTGTGAGAATGTTTGTAATTCACCCTATTTAAAAGCTTGCCAACTCCAAGAAAGTTTCATTTACGTTGATCTGCACTTACCATGCAGCCTATCAAGATATACTCTAAATTACCAAAGTTTGTTCTCAGGTGTTGAGAGCGAGTTTCTTCCAAAGTGTTTTGGAAGAAACTCTTGAAGGAAGGAATGGAGAGGTGTTGGGCGAATTGTGTAATAAATGGTGGATTTTCATGTACTCTTTTCTTTGTGATCAAAACTTCGAGGGGGAGAAAAAAGGAATATTTTCATGTTTTGGGTACACATTCATTTTCCCAAATTAGTGCTTTTTGTAGTATAGTGGTACCCAAGACACTCTTAGATGTTGTCTGTCTATGGTACAACATCTTGGTAAGGTGAGTGAGAAACTCCCAATCCAAGATCTTTGAAGTCCTTGAAGAGACTAAGAAAGAGCTTTATGGCCATTCTTTTTAACCATGTTGATCAATCCAGATGTTCAGCTGCAGTCCTTAAGACACAACTTAAAAAAAAAAAAAAAGAAAAAAAGAAAAAAAAGAACCTGAATATTGCAGTTTTTCTTGAAGATGAACAGTGAACAATTTAGGAAAAAATATTCTCTGAAAGACTTCTCAAGCTTTGAAACAGGCTTCCCAAGGAAGTGGTAGAGACACTGTCCCTGGAGGTGTTCAGGAACTGTTTTGATGCACTGAGGGCCATGGCGTAGAGAGCTTGGTGCAAATGGGTTGATGGTTTGAGTAGAGACCTTGGAGTTCGTTTCCACCCTTTCTGATTCTGTGTTATAAAACATTACTGTGCTTGTTATTACAAGGTAAATATGATCACCACATTCTGTTACAAGCTCACTAAGTATATGTATGTGCATGAACATGAGGAATTGCTTGTTGACTCTGTTGTAGGTTGCTTTTTTAAGACAGGAAGTTTTTGCTTGGATCTCCTTTGTGTGTGTGCCTTCCCCAGCACAGGCAGAAGAAATTCTGCTGCTACTGTCAGTGGAACCAGATGACTCTCACTGGTGCCCAACACACTGAAGTTCCCTCCTTGCTGCTTTTTCATTAAGTCAGGTCCAGTGTCTTTTTTTTTTTTTTTTCCTTTATGTTTTGCATGCTTGTTCCAGTGATGCAGTTTGTAGAGGAGCAGTTGAAAAGCAAGAAGGCTGAAACATCTGTGGTTGGCTTTCCCAAATGAAAATGCATCATATTAGTACTCCCCAGGGGTGTCACTACAGTCGTGTGGATTAGCGCCTACTTTTGTCTTTGGGGAATTCACATTGCTGAATTCTCAGTGGATTCTTTGCAAACAGGCATTGGTTATGTGGGTAACTCTGTTTTAATTCTTTTCTATATAGTGATAATATCTAGTAACCATCTATGCAGCTTTTGAAAGTAAGGCTATAATTTAAGAATGATGTAGTGTCTTAAGCTAATGCCTTCACAGTATGAATAAAGGGAACATTTCTTACAGTTTGGGAGGAAGAGAGACCAGCACCAATTTCAGTGAATGTTACTGGTATTTCCTAATATTCATCTCTGGCTAACACTCTGAATAGCAAAAGTAATAAGAAAATCACACTCACTCTCATTTACACATGTATATAATTAGGAGCTTGGAGAGGGAAATGTTGAACCGTGTTCTTGACTCTGACAACTCAGTAGCTGTCTACCCTTCAGCTTAAGCAGTTTCAAACTCCAAAATACATTTCAAACCACTTTGTACTTATATGTCAAAACCTGACAACAGAATGAAGCACTTTAATTTTGGCTGTCTGAGATCACTGACCTCTCTTCTTGGGTCCTGCAACACTCCCAGTGATGCCTCATTAGCGTGAAACTGTTTATAAATACTGATTCACTGTGGAGAGGGGCAGTGGGCTGTGTACACCTAATACAGTAAGGGCCAGAATATGTTGACATGGGAATTGACATACCAGTGTTTTGTCCCAGAGCTCAAACTCAGACATTCAGTGATTGTGGCTGTAAAGACATCGGTCTTACAGTTTTACTTAGCCTGTAAGAGCTGCTTTATAGAAGACTGCTTTTAGAGCAAGAGAGGTATGGCAGGAACCAGTGTCATCTGAAGATCTTACATGGATCTCACTGCACCTTCTCCTTTTAAAGTGTCTCCTAAAGAACTTTGGATCTCAGAACCTAAGATCCACTAAAACATGCAGTTAAATCGTAAAAGATAGCAACAAAGGGATTTTTTCCTTGCAGGGCTGGTTATTTCATCCAAACTTTCAGTTCAGTAACGAGTTCCTTACATCCATTCAGATTCTTCAGAAAAGTCCCTTTTATCCTTATTTCTCCTGAGGCCTAATTTTGTTCTTTTAAGTAGCAATTTCTTCCTCTCCACTTGAACTATAGATTCTACCTTACCTGATTTGCCCTAATGCAAAAATGGCCACATTTCAACTCCACACCAATTTCAGCAGCACAAAGAGGAAAGCCCCTCCAATCTCTCTTCCTTTTAGCAGGTTAAACGCAGAAGCAGCATCTAGAAAAATGTAATGTAGTCCCCCAAATAACCACCTGTACATTTGGACTTTAAAGGAGGATAACCTATAATGCACAGCAGATTATAAATAAGCAATTAATTCATGCTATCTATCAAGGGATAAAACATTAAAAGCATAGTAGCTGAGAATAAATCATTATGTTTATGTGCTCCTCTTCTCAAAGGACTGATTGAAAATGAGAGCAATGGTGAATTGATGTAACTGGTTGCTATTTTGTTTCAAATACAAAGCACTTCCTATGAATATGAGCATTGATGGCTGTACCTTTGAAGAAAAGGACGTGGTCATATAAAGTCAAGTCTTTATCATGGTTCTTGTGGACAAAAACAGCTTTATTCACAAGGATATGCTTTTATCAACACCAGAACTAAATAATTATTTCTAAAGCTGAATCATAAAATCAAGTGGAAGTTAAGTAATTTCATGCTACTTTTCTTACCACGCATAGCACTAGTGAATATTGATCTAGATTCTCAGTGGTGTAAATCAGTATAGATCTTTCAGCTTTGCTAAGTACTGGAGCTGGACATGTAGTAGGGGACTCCTCTACTTTTTGGCAAATTAGAGTTTGTAGTAAAAAAGACAAGCCCCAAATATATCCCATGTGCTTCTTTTAAGAAGTAGTTCACTCAGTATCCTAATCACATTGTATTATGTTGCTGCTTTACAATCACACTCCAAATGCAAATCACTTCACCAGTTTCTTAGTGACGGTAAGCCCTGTCAGCAGTAGGTACTTGGAATATGCCAATAAGATTTCAGCTGCTTTGAAACGTTTGCACGGGACATGGTTTAGGCAGATTACAATCAGAGCATTCCATCAGAGGGGTGCTAAAACAGCAAGTGCTTTATTTTTACTAGTCTATATGCAGCGAGCTAATAAGTGATTACTGTCTTTGTATCTTTATGTTTAAGGATTAGGTAGAAAATTTCCTTCAGTGAGCAATGATTGTGTCTCCTCAAGGAATGTGTTCCTTCATTAATATTAATGAAACTGGCATGCATGCGTCAAAAAGGGCTATACCCTATATAATCACTATTTATTTAGGCAAATTTAGCTTCATCATTGTCTACTTACTAAAAATAAGCCTTGTGCAGTTGATTTATGACTTCTGCTGAGTTTCTATTGTGAACAGTTACCATTGTCAAGATCTCTGAGAAGCTGATTATGAAAGCAACTTCTGCTTATTTAACCAAGGGAAACGTGACCTTTGTAAAAAGAACATCAATTTAGCAGTTGTCTATCTGTCATTTGGAGGATCTGTGGACAAAAAGGGTGAAAGCTTAGAGCTAAACACAGAATTCAGCATGTTTGGTTATCATTTTCCTGTGATTCTAGTTCTGCATTTTGAGCCTGGTGTAACATGCCATGTGCAGTTGCAGTGCAGATCAGAAGGGAGCAAATGCTATTCGGAGCACTTTCCATACTGCAAGTGCTTCTGACAAGCCTGTTCCTTTCATTCACTTTGAACTGTTGGCTCAACAAGCTGAATTTTTATTTAATCATTTAGAAATTCTATTTGTAAAGGTGAGATGAGAAAGTGGATGCTCCCTTTAAAGTACTGGAAGGTTCTCGTTGACATGACATGTTCTTGATATGTGCCTTAAAATTTTATTTTGATATGCATATATGTGCGAGACAATTTTCCTAAGTTATTTTCACAAGTTTAGTTGAAAAAGAAGCGACTGTATGCACTTAAAAATATGACTTGTTTTTGATGATATTGGGTATGAGCCAAGATTCAGATGGACCCATAGGAGGAAAAGAAGTGATAGGAATTTCTGAAATTTGCTAAGTTTGCTGTATCTGTAGTCATTGACCTGCCCAATGTAAGCTATCACAAAAGGATAGATAACTATATTAGTTAACAAACCGTGCAGGATTTGAGAATCACGGTGAATAATGAGCTAAATCTCAGTTGCCACTGCAATATCCTGGTGAAGAAGACATTGGTAATTCTTGGGTGCATAACTAGCAAAAAAATGAGTAACACTCAGATAATATCTTGATTCTGTATATGTAGCTAGCAGGTCTGCTACGTAATGCTCTCCAGATTTTAAAAAGACAACAGGGAAATGAGTGAGGATTAGGAGAATGAGTATGAGGTAATAGAAAAATGTGCCTTATGGTGCAAGATTCCAGGAATGCAATCTGCTGTTTTTGAGTTGGTTGTGTTTTTTCCAAAGATTTAGTGGTGAGTGATCTTAAGCTGTAAATGTCTCTTAGCAAGAAGAACTGTTAAATTGGTGAGTTCTGCCATCTAAGAAAGGTGTGGAAAAATCTTTTGACAGAGTTACATTTGTATAAATTCAAATTAGAAGTAATGGGTAAATAAACATTGGTGCAGCTTACAAAGTGTTGTGGATAATTTTTCAGTGGTGGACATAATTTTGATTATTATTTTGTATTAAACTTTATGATAGATACTAATTAAATGAAAGAATCATTTCTGTGAGGGAAGACATCAGAGTAAGGTATCACAATATTTTCTGTTTCATGGCACTAATAAATATTAAACGAAGCTGACAGCCAGTCAGACAGAGCAACAGGAAATGAATTTGAAAACCAGTGTTTGTTCCTGTATTGATTCTGCTTCCACTTTTGAGTAGATTTTCACAGTATTAGACAAAATTTTGAGGGCAGCTGGTTGGTTGTTTTTTTTTCTGTTTGATGACCTTGCGCTCCCTGCGTATTTTGAACCACCTTCCCTTCCCTGGCCTTTGCAATAGTCGTCGTTTCTCAAATGTCCTAATTACAAAGGAAAATTAGTGTGGGGTCTCTGAAGCTTTTTTCTGGGATGCTGCCAGCTGCAGTGCCACTCACAATCCCTACGGTGAGCAGCTGGGCAGTGTTGGTGCAGGGCAGCCCTGACATTGCCGGCAGCTTGGCCAGACATCTCCTACACATCAGGATTTGTGTATGCGAAGAAAAGGGACAATACCACCTTTGAAAGTAGCTTCCTGCTTTTGAAATCTTCAGGATTCAAATTAGTATAGCAACAAGGAATAAATCCAGGTAGATTTTTTTCATGGAGCTTCTAATTTTTCTAAGATCAACTGGGCGTTTTCAATATTTTAATCCTAGTTATGTATTTGAAAGTTATGTTCAGAAAAGAAGAAGAAAAAAAAAAAGTAAGAAAATGAGGATCATATTCTGAAAGAGAGATCTGCAAAGTGCCTGTAAATAAGGTTGCGTGCTGTACATGGAAGGTGCTCAAGTTAAAGTCTGTCAAGGTATATGCAGATATAAGGGGTTTTTACTAACATAATTTTAACGACAGGAAAGCTCTTTGGATTTGTTCTTTTCTGACTCTGAATTAGATTGTTCGTTATTCCATGCCTCAGACAAAAGAGTTACAATATATTTTATCTAATCCATCTTTCTACTTGAAGTTCTGGAGTTTCTGGGAGTACAGCTCTGGGAAATTCTGCCTTTTCTTAACAAATTCTTTCTTAGCAGGTGGTAAAGCTGCTTAGTCCCTCAGCATGAGAGGCTGAAAACAGAATTTCTCCTTCAAGTGTAATAGAAGGCCTCTGTGATCATGCACTATTATTTTATTTTACAAATAAGCTTTTTTATTCCTTGTGCAATTCTTTGTTACACTGTGAATGGAGTCCAATGAATTTGTGTGACCTTATGGATGAGTTGCTTTGCCTCTGTGTCAGTCAACTTTCAAGATTTCCATGTCTCCACACCATAATCTGATAACATTCCTGATAACGCAACCTGAGGATATTGTAGCAGAGACAAAAGCTGTCCCAGCAGAATGGTATTTCTTAGTCTCATATGCACAATTTAAAATTGCTTCTAGCCTTTCGGTGCACTCTACTTTTCGTAGGCCATTTTATTGAATTCCACGTAAGCTTTAAGTAAATGCAAGCACGTTTTTTAGCCATCTTCCAAGAAGACCTTTCTCAGTTCAGGCCACTGTAGTTTCTTATGTAGCTTATACTCTTTTATTACACCAAATTTTTCCTATTCAGCAGTTTCCTTCTGCGGATTCACTCTCTTTTATTTCTGTAGAACAGTGTCACTTTTATTATTGTTCTTGTGGATAAACCATTCAATATCATAGACATCAAAGGTCGTATACTTGCCCCCAGATGCGCTTGGTATTTAAATACTCTGCAGTAGCCTGTGACAAGAGAGCTTGCTTTTGATACAGGCTGACAGCTGGAGACAACACTTTCTCTTTCTTGATTTCTATCCTGGTCTGGTCTTTATGATGCTTCTGTAGATTTTATGGTCTATTCTTTATTAGGCATCTTCCATGCTTGGAACCTCAGCACCTGGGTGCTAGGTGTTGGGATGACCCGGTTTTTGATTCGTAGATCTACACGCTTTAAAGTGAAGAACACTTCACTCTTACCTAATTACTTTGAAATCACTTGCCTTGAGTCAAGGCTGATTGAATTCAAACACAAACAAAACAAGTTTTTCACCGCATCCGAAACAATCCAAGTGCTTGTAAGGGAAGTAAGTGAAAAAAAATGAAGAGGAGTAATGCAGTGACTTATTTTACTAAAATACGTGTTTTATCTTGGAATTAGTCCAGAAAGTCCAAAGACTTTCTTCATGCTCTTATGGCAGGAATACATTATTTCTGCATTATTTGTGTCTTATGTCTGGCTGAAAAGTCAACTTAAACTGACATAGGTCCAGGCTGCTGTGACTTTGCCATCTTTTTTTGTGTTTCTTCTTTGTTGTGATGCTAATATCCATGCAGCCCAATGGTAAGCCTAGGCTGAGAGCCAATGCATTTAATTTTTTTTTTTTTTTTAAAAAAAAAGCAACAAAACTCATTAAAAAACCATATTAGGGAATCAGAATCGTGTACTTATAGAATTGTTTCAGAAACATAGTGAACAAGGAATAACGATGAAATTACATTTCAAAATAAAGCTAAGTTGTGAGTCATGAGGCATGACATCTGAAGAATGTCATGTATGTGTATGCACACGTAATTATTATAAAATTTTGTGCATTAAATCTATTAGTTATGGAATGTGTGAAAATAAATGCCATCCATTTTATGTGAAAAATAACCAACCAACAAGTCTAGGCAAAAAAAAAAAAAAAAAAAAAAAAAAAAAAAAAAAAAAAAAAAAAAA